>NC_064769.1:19386902-19689933 GCF_011397635.1 Epinephelus fuscoguttatus
TAATCACATTTGCATCATGGGAGATTTTCATGCCTTGGGCAAAAATCTATGGCATGAATGTGATGTTTAGAAGAGAAATTGATGATTGATGACCAAATGTAATGACCTTGGCCTTTAAGACCTTTTAGATTCAAGGTCTGGAGAAGACCCAGAAATGCTCTCTGAGGATTCACATGCCATAGCAATAAATTAATCACCCCTCCTCTTTATGTCAAAACAGGACTTGGGATGTCAAAAATGCTCTCTGTAGCACTCGAAAATGGGTCAGGTAAAATCTCTCTCTTTACTAATGAAGTCCCTGTGCACCGGGCCTCACACCTGCACAGTTTCAATTACCACAGTGGCAGGACAGGAAATCCCGACAGCGGCAGTAGAAGCACATGCAAAGCAGCAGATGCAGCGGTGTAACATTGTTACTCTACATTAGGAGCAGGAGTGAAATGTATCAGCTGTGAGTGAGCTGAGTTGAACATATGAAGATTACTTCAGGAAGTTTGTATTTAATTCATTGCAAGGCAATTTATGCATTTATGTATTTATGCATGAACGGTTTTCTGTGTTCATCTCCAAGCCAAGGGTTTATTTACTGTTTTTTTTTTTTTGCTTAGAAATATTTTTTGCTGCAGTCAGTCCCACTTTGGATTGAAATTCTGCTCTTGTACATTTTGTGTCTCATCGCAAGTAGACGTGCATTCTCCTGCTGTGCGACTACTAAATAAACTATATTTTTTTTAGTCTGTCCCATGCTTTTCAGCCAAGTCCCAATGCTGCAGGACTTTTTTGCACTTTTGTTCGTTTAATCTTATGCTCTTGGCAGAAAAGATCAAAGCAGTTATGCAGAAGCACATGTGTGTGTTGACGTCAGTGGGCAATGTCTTGCACAGAGAAGCAGTGTTGACAAGATGTCAGAAACACATGTATATTAAACAGTAATCAGAAATTAATCTCATATCTATGCAGCTCTTGTTAAAGTATCGAATGATTAACTTGATTTATGTACAGTATAGCTTCAGGTTTTTCTGTATGCGTAATGAGCTTTCAGTGAGATGCAGAGTTTGCTCAACAGATTCAATATTATTGAGTTCAATGTTTATTCAGCTCCTCCCAGACCTTTCATCTGCTTAATGTCCCTGCTCTCCTGCGGGTCTGTTATCTTTGGAAAATGCCTCTGGACGAGGACTGTTCCTGATAGGACACCGGCCATCGGTACCCACGGGGGGGGATCAGATGCTTTGCCAGAACTCGCGGTCAGTGAAGATTATCTGGTTGTGTTTGAGCTTTACAGACTCAGTCTTATAACTCCCCGGATTGAGTCACACACTGATCTGTCCTATCAAACGGAGCAAAATCATGTCTGATTGATACTGAGATTCATTTCTGAGAGGCAGGTTTAGAGTGTGGGGAGATGGATGTGCAAAATAGCTGAGATAATAAGCTCAAACTTCCTTCCCTACAATGAATATGAAATAAAAGTCTGATTAATGTAACTTTTTTATGACACAGCATACATATACTTTGCATTCACCATTGCAACTCCAGTGAGAGATTCTAATGTAGTACTATTTCAATGCCTATCCGGTAATGTGCACATTAAAATACACTCAGTCTCTCTGGACTGTGCTTGTTGCTGCAGGATTCGAGTTTGCAGTAACAGTGATATTTCAGGAGCTAGTAGGATTGTGTGATCATTAAAGATTCATTAAAGGTCCCATATTATGCTAACTTTCAGGTCTGTGCTTGTTTTTGGGTTTCTACTAGAACATGTTAACATGCTTTGATGTTCAAAAAACACATTATGTCCTCATACTGTCTGCCTGAATATACTGGTATTCACCTTCTGTCTGAAACCCTCCATTTTAACGTCTGTCTCTTTAAGCACACCTCCTGAAAAAGCCCAGTCTGCTCTGATTGGACAGTGTTTCCAGGTCTTCCACATCTGCCCTCTTGGCATCTCTGCACTGTCACTGCAGCCAGGGAGGTGACTGTAACGGTACTTTCTATCTTTACAGACTGAACCACAGTGTTCGTGTACAATAACTTCCAGGTAGAAAATCCCTACGTCACGTACATTAAATGAAACAGCACTGATCAAACACTGCCTCAGCTGGTTAGTTTTTAGCCAGCTAAAAAAAAAAGCCCACTAAAAAAGATCAATATCAGTGAAAGTGTACACTGTATTTAGGATATTTTCACTGCTTTACCTTGCTGTCAGACACCCTTTGCCAAAGGGAAACTGAAGCTGTTATCTCAAAGCAACCAGACTCCACTGACAAAAACAGTAATTTTACTTCTGTAACAAAGGAGTTGCTGGTCTACCCCTGCCTCGGTTGGTTAGTGTGTGAGGTAAAGAGCTGAAAATATTCCAAATATACTGTACACAACACACTGGGTCTTTTTTGGTGGCTAAATAGCTCATGTTTTGCTGCAGCCCCTGTCCACAGCTCTACATTGTTTAAATTCTGTGCTGGTAGATTTGCATTATCAAAGATGCTAGCATAGCAATAAAGTACACAAAGTCAGGCGTCTTCTAACTGTAACATCTTTAAATGTTACAGTTACAGCTGAAAGAGCCTGTTATCTACCCAGAAGTGACTGTTGTTGTTAGTGCGACATCATGATGATTCGGTCTATAGTGTGTTATGACATCACAACTTTAAGGAAGTCCTGATGGATCATTCAAACGCACAGTTTCTGAATACTGTATGCATTTCCCTGTGGACTGAGCCTTATGATACTCTTCCAGTATTCAGGTAGCACCTATATCTGTAACCTGGATTTTGTTATGATTGTTATTATGCTATTATGTTTTGTTATGTTTCCTGTTTTATTTTGAAGTACTTACCTCTTGTGTCATTGCAGTTCCCTGTGTTTTTCTGCCTGTCATCAGCCATACCTGCTGCCACTTACTCACCTGCCCCTGATTACCCTCTTAGCCATCCCTGTGCATTGCATATATACCCACCAGTTCCTTGTGTCTCTGCCTGATTGCCTTTGTTCCTTTGTGTCTGATTCCCTGGATTTTTTTTATAACTTTGCCAGTTTTGGACATGTAAATCTGACATTTTACAACATGGGACCTTTAAGATTTCACCATCAGAGGATTCTGATAAGTCTGTTTGGTCCAGCAGGTGATAATAACAGTGTTCTTATATCAAGGGGTAGTGTGTGAAGAGAGAGATGATGGTGTGCTAGTGGTTCACTGGGCCGAAGTACAAACCATGAAACCATAACATGGGTTTGAATGTGGCCCAGGTTTGTTGCATCAGTTTCAGTTTTCATCCCCGTTTCCACTTTTAGTTCTCAAATACTTCCAAAATACAATTAAAGAAAAAAAATAAACAGAAAGATAAACAAATAATGATGAAATTATACAGTGCATGCAAAAAAAGTAAAATGGAGTCGACTTCCACAGATGGTGGATTAGGTAGAGTAAAATGCAGTGTTGCAATTTAAGAAAAATGTTATTAGGTGTGTTATGTTCCCTCCTGTCTTTGTAAAATAACTACAGATGTCTTTATACCACCCAGCTCCTTGCCAGGCTTTGCCAAGGCTGCCTTTTTCTTCTAATCATGCCAGATCTCATTGCACTGTCATTGAATTAAGTGGCAATTTCAGGCCATGAGAATGTTATGTGAGTGAGAAACCTCTCCTAATCCAAGCATGCAATTCTATGAATAACAATGGCGAAACTCCATTCTGGATAAGCCATTACATCTGTCTCCCTGTCTCTAATTTTGTCTTTGTTTTTCTTTTTGGCTTTCATGTCTTTTTACCATCTGCTCCCATATATGTTCTTCCCTTATCCCTATATTTATCATATCTTTAAGTTACAAATGTAAATCCCTGAACAAGTCACTCAGTCACATCTCAGGAATGCAAACAATGCGTGGTTTTTATGATGCACCTGCAGGTGATTATATTCTCCTCGTACCGCCCGGCCAATTAAGGAGTGGCATTGTTCAATCGAAGTGGGAAGATTTATGTGCAGACAGCAGCTGTCTGATTTAGATATAGCAGCGCGATTAAACACACTTCTCATGAACAGGCTGGTCTTTCAACGCAATTGCCACATTAATCTCCTCTATGCACATGAGCTCTGACATCACACAGAGACATCAGTTTCCAGGAGTGGACTGCTCTTTCAATCATGTAGATTGTGTGTGGGTAGCGGGGCTCATTTTGCATTGTGTTTTTGAATCAGGACACCCAGATGCTACTTGAGGTCATTTTTTTTTTAATTTCTGAAAGTGATATGAGACAAAGACACTGAAGGTTTCAAGAGAGCCCGTCCAAAGAGAAAGCATTGTCCTTTTCTGAAGCGATATGAACCCGGAGTCATTTTGAGCATCCAGATAACTGTCCTCCCCCACAGAAGTCAAGGGCTTTAGACTCATGAATGATAAGACCATCCATGATAAAGCAATCTAAAATGAAATAATGAAATGCTTCCATCTACATATGAAACGGTCAGAAAATACAGTCATGAATTCTCTTTAAAATGTGAGTTCAAAGCCATCTGAGCTTTTTCGAAATAGATTAATTCATCAACATTAAGCTACATTTAGCTAATAAAGACGCTTGAAAAAACAAGGAGCAAATGGAGGAATTCTGGCAGGATGAGCAAAACAAGCCAGTGTTTCTAAACCTCTCCCCTGTCCACTAATTTAATGAGAATTGTGTCTGTCAAAATGTCTGTCTTCTGTCATATCCGTGTGGTTTCCCTCCAAACAAGCGAGGGGGGTCACTGCCTCCTCTCACTCCATCTGTCATGTTTACAGGTAGGGTTGATTTGCTGCCACTGCAGCCTATTTACACACTTGATTATTATAGAATATCCCACTCTGGCTGGTTTACATTTATCGTCAGGACACAGGGGGACAAAATTGGGTCTCAGTCGTCTTTGCAAAAATGACTAAAAAACAATGAGATATTCAAAAAGTTTCAAACTCCACTCGGGGCACCTTTATGTCATTGTGGTTGGGTTGAAATCACAGCAGGCAGAATGCAGATTATTTGTCAACTTGCACGTTGTTTCTTGTCAGTCTCCATTTTTCTGCGGTTGTCTCAGGTCAGCCTCGGCCTCGCTGCAGAGCTGAGTAGATTTCAACAGCTACTTTTCACATAAGTCACACTTTTCTGTGATTATTTTGTGAATGCATTCTGTGGATCCTTGTAGAAGGTGCTGTGCCGCAATCAGATTTTGATTGACTGCCTTCTGCTTCATGGGATCCCATTAAGTTCCTATTGCTTTTCGAAAAATGTCATGCTGTAATGGGGCTCGAGATGTAAAGTCTCAGCAGCACCAAGCCAAGTTTGTGGAGCTACGGTCCAGAAAATACGACTGGGTCCACAATCCCAAACTGCATGTCTCCTTAACTTGATTTATTTGTCTCTCTATCAAGGCAACAGTACTAAACAATACATACATAAAAATGACCAATGGCAGTATTCGAATTTGATAAAGTAACAAAAGGTGTGTAGACATAAACTGGTCTTATAGCCAGTGGCGTTACTATGGACCCCAGTGCACACTAGCATCCATGTGTTGTTTTAACACAAATAGAGACTTGACAGTGGACCACAACAACATACATAATACCGCACAATCATCACTGCATATCTGACAAAAAAATAAATAAATCAAACAAAGACAATAGACAAGACAATAATCATTTAATTGAATATTTTTTATAGTTTATTCATATATGTTTTATACCTTATTTAGAAAAAGGATAACATTTTGTTTACAATAGTTATTGACTGTTCAAAAAAATAAAAAATAAAAATGAAAACCATGATGCAGAGGGGTTTGTCTTTTTGAGGACATATATCGCAAATGTCACCGTTTTTAATCATTCCTCTTTGAACACAGGTTTATTTCAAAGCTGGCAATATAAATCGCCCGCACGGGTCCCCTCTCTCTACAGGCCCCTCTTTCCCAGGGGCTCCAACGCAATCGCACTGTCCATTATATACCCCTAAATCCTACACACTGGACCTTTAAATTTTTATCAGTACAAGCCCAAAATGTCTCAAACATGTTGATGTATTCTGGTCCCAGTCCTCATATTTTCCTGTTCACTAATTGGGGAAAACAGAACTTGACCTCGTTCTTGGCGTCAGCTGTTGGTCATTTAGTTAATTAACCAACAGGAAGGAGGTTAACAGGGAGAAACGGCTGCATTAGAGGAATGAACCTTCCAGCTTTCCTCATTGGGTTTGTGAGTTTATAATTGATACAGACTTCAAATATGTTTCACTATTAATATTCTGTATTTTCATGCAGTGGGCAAACATAAAAAAAAACATTCCTTGAGATGCAGTGCAGCTCAGGTATGTGTGAGAAATCAAATCCTTCGAACTGATTTCAACATATTTGAAAAATATCCTAAAACTAAACAACAAAGTATTTCTAACTTTCATAACTAAACTAACAGGTCCCTCATCAGTCTTGCCTCTGCAGGTCTGTCTTTGACTGAAAGTGAATTCCTCACCTTGAGAAAAACGACAAATTATTCATGACTGCACATTAATTATGCCACAAAGAGACCTATCTTATTCAGCAGGGGATGTTAATCCAGATTGAAGCCTGACGTATAAAAACAACCTGCTGTGACTCAGCCTACGCACACACACAGGTTTCTCCCGCTGCACACTTGAAGGCCCAATCTCGTGGCTTTTCTTGGAAATCTACAAACAGAAACAGTTCAGAGAACATGCCTGTCACTACGGAGGAAATCCTTCTCTGTCACCTGTTTGACTGAGCAGTAAACACAGCAGAACAACATGTCTACTCAATAACCCGCCAGCCGTGATTTCCCTTTATTTACTTTGTTTTGATGTGATGGGGCATCACAGGGAACTTTGAAGCTGTTGTCGACAGATAACAGATATTAGGTTGAGGGATGCACCGTGCTGTTATGTGATCTTTTGCAGCTGAATATCATGCTTAAACAGAGGTTGTCAACCTTTCACAAAATACTACAACCTTGCTTTATTCATTGTTTGCTCTTGGTTTTTCAATACAAACGTGCAGTTGTTGGCCCTATGTGTTGTCAAGGTCCACCCACACAGGTGTTGTCACTTCCTTTACCTGATGAGACCTCCTTTCAGCACCATGGCATGAAAATTATTCATTTATTCACCATTCACTGTTTAAAGAAGTCTACAGAGAGGACTTCTCACACTCCTCAAGTTATTTTCTCATGTGGCAGCCATCATAAATCACTAATCATTAAGACAGCACTATGAAATGGGGATCAAAAATTAGCTAAAAGCATCTAAAAGTGCAAAAGAAAATCCTCTTTTAAAGAAACCCCACAATCAAAAGTCCATATTTTTCCTCTTACCTGTAGTGCTATTTATTTACTTACTAAGGTTTACTTACCCTTGGGCAGCAGACGCTGTATTCCACCATATCTTCTTCTGATTAGATGGTTTATCCAGCTGTTACTGTCGTTGCCATGGTAATGCCCATCCACAAGATTAGTGAGCTTCTGAAGAACCACTTGTCTTTGTTTTAACTGTGACTTCTAATATCAAGAGTCTTTCTCAGGAAGCATGGGTCTCTCGTCCATGAGTAGATGCATGCTTCCTTCTGCGCAATGATACAGTTGGCGGATGTAGTTCGGTGGAAAGAAAATAGTTCCTACATTAAACTGCTCACAACGAGGTCTGTGGATTATCTTGAGTGACAGGGTCAAGATTTCTGGAAGGAGACATTGCTGTTTAGTTTTTCAAATGTTTTTATTTTGTGCTTTGAGCACCACAAGCCATGTGCCATCTAGTTCTATTATATTTGAGAGAAGGCAGACATCTCTACAGCTGATATCTCCAACACTTGGCAACTCACACCAAAACAATCTAGACTGATAAATAGCACTACAGGTAAGAAGAAAAATATGTATTTTTGATTTTGGGGTGAACTGTCCCTTTAACATCATTTTAACACACTGGTGCCCCTGTGTAATTCTCATTATATCTCCACAACTTGAACCTGAGCAGAGGTCTAATCAGACAGAATTATTGAAGACACCTGTGTGAGTGTGCAGGGCTTAAATGTCTGCAGGTTAAATCGTGGCCTGATTTCTAAACAGGCGATTCTTCCAGATTAAAAACACAGCTTGGTAAAGACAGACAGGCTAATCACTTTAATTTTAATATAATTTTGATCTATTCGATATTCAAGCTGTGTAACTTGTTTGGCTCATTGAAAAAACATTAAACATATGGAAAAATACAGACATATGGCAAATTTTCCAACTTTCCAACCTTTTTGGAGAGTGAGGCAGTGCATAAAAGTTGCCCTCTGGATCAGCTGAATTTTCCTGCTGCCCACATCTGATTGACCAGATGTAATACTGTATGAAAGAGTGCTGGGATTTGGAGATCACTGCAAATTTCTCCTTGAAGCTTTTTCTTGAAACTCATTTAGAAAAGCTTCCAAGCACCACAGAGCTGCGTATACGGGTGACGCATTTTGGATTTTAGATGCTATGTGTCAAGTGTTGCTGCCCGACACTCTGTGATTGATTACCCTACTGCTACCCTATTATGGATCTACTGCCGCCGTCACAGACTGTGACTGAATAATAATGACCCTGATAAACAATTAAAAACCGTGTTTGCAGCTAGAACACAACAGACGTCAGACAGCAAGGGTTAGCTTGGGTCTATCAACATGGGAGAAACTCTTTAAAGGGGCTCAACACATTGACCCTGTTCTTTATGTTTTTGCGTCCAACAGCTTGTCTGCATGTTCAGCTTATCGCAGATTAGCCAAGTAGATATGTTGTAGATATAGGATTACAAGGTGTATTTAACTTAGACATTCTCTCCTAACAGATCTCAAGCTTATGTGGTATGCACACCCCTGCCAAGAAAACTCATAAGAGCTAATCATCACTAGCAACATACGCTTCCTGCCATCCTGTAGGAGAATCACTTGTAGTAGATCCACCACTAAATCCCCATTCATCTTAGCCTGTAGCTGAAAATGATTGTGGGTGAAACAGCAGACACAAGCTGATCTGTGTGTTTAGTAAACATTCAACAGCTCCCCACCTCACACAGGTCTCAACTGATGCCCATAAATTTGGCTACAGGCATCACAATCCACTGACCTTGACTGCATTGCAGCAGGTAAACATTACAGCCGATCACTGCCGTGCCACAGCACAGCATGACACGGCCCGGTATCTCAACACAACAGGTCTTTTCTGAACGCTAAGCAGGGACCCGGGGAGAGGCTGAGCCTCGGATAACATAATATAGCTGCTCGAGAGCCCATCCTTCCTGCTGAAGCACTGCACGCCAAGCCTTTCACACAGTGCGGGGAAAGTGAATAGAAAGATAAAGGAGGAGACACACAGGTCACAAACAATATTGCACTGATGCAGAGGGACCACAGCGCCGAGCAGGAGGGAGGAAGAGGGGGGATTCTTCAACTTTCAAATCAGAGTCAGCATCTTTGGGGTGCACCAATTCTCCGACTAAACTGAATGAAAGAATTTCTTCAAGGTGAACATGCAAGACAGCATTTGTTCCATACCGGCATTAACCTGGCACAGACCCAGGGTGGCTCTATCTATCACATCAGGGGCTCCATCATTTTTTAAGCACCAGGAAATAGCCATTTTTCAGCCTTCTGCTGGAAATACAACTGCCCTTTCATTATCTGAATTTCGACAGGTGTTACTTTTACACTATCTAAATCCATTCTGAAGTCAGTATGTTATCCATCTTCTGATCATTTCTTGTTTGATTTAAATATTAACAAGTGTCCTTTTCAAACTACAAAGCTGCTGTCTCCGTGGAGTGCTTCCTGTCCCCCATGCAAAAAAAAAAAAAAAAAAAAAAAAAGCAACAGGAAGATGAGGAGGAAACCAGTTGAAACTCCCTAGATGGCCAAAATTCTTTTGAAGCTCCCCCTGACTGCCTTCAGGAAGCTGCACAAGACACAGGAACTGTTCTCAGACAACGGTACTTTGGGTCACATTCGTTTTAACACTTAATAAACAGCAGGGATGATTCATCATGAAACAATATACACAGCGGCATGATTTAGGTTTGCTCAGTTGTACAGTGAGGTAGGTTTTGTTTGATGACATCTGCCAGCTGAAATAAATAACACAGTGACTCTGCAGTGTTTGGTACAAACATCTTCTTATTGTCTACAATAGGATATATTATTCCAAATATCAAAAACTCAGGTAAATACTTCAGGTAAATAGTGTATATTTCCTGGCAGGTATGACCGAGGAGCTCTGTGTGTTTACTATCACAGCACTGACCTTGGCTCATGACAATGCATTTTTATGTAAGCTTACACGAGTGTCTTGTTTACTTTCTGAGGTCGAATACAGAGAACTGCTGTGTACTCAGACCGCGAGGAATAGGTGTTTTTTTTTTCTTTTTTCTTTTTTTTATTCAGAGTGGGATATTACATTGCTTACACGAATACAACCTTAACCCTCAGTAGCATATATTGAAATTTATTGAATGCGGTGTTATTTTGTGGGCAGATGCTGTTTGCTCCCAGGTGTCCGTAGCCAACAATGCTATTTGCATGCGGGGTGAATGGCCAATGTGGCTATTTACAACCGGGTGTATAAAGCATCATGGCAGAGGCAAGCACACTAGTGTCCATAGTCAGCAATGCTCTTTGCACTTGGGTGTATATTTCTGGGCATCTTGGCAACGTTGCAATATGACGTTTGCATTAACAAGTCTATTCAGCTATTGTGCTTATGTGTATGTATACAGTGTGCAATCAGCAGCTTTATACGTCCTAAAAACTGAAAATAAAAGTCAGCTTAGTCTTAAAATAATAAGATAACACTGACTTGTAAACCCCAGAGTCCTGTGCTTAACCCATTCACCCATCATAACTTATTCCCTTTGTGGACTGTGTCACCTTTTATACTACGTCACCTTTTTTCTCGGAAATTTACGACTTTAATTTCAGAGAATATCAGAGATTGGTTCGTACTAGCCCTGACCGTGACCTCTTTGCCCTAATCTTAACCACTTCCGACCTGTACACATCAAAATGACAAATATTAGCCAGTGACAGCCTGCAGTAGGGATGGGTATTGCCAGCTGAATAGCTGCAGTGTGACTATTCTCAACCACGCAAATAGACACTCTGTATTTTTTATGTTGTGCCTTTTGTGTGTTAGCAAATCAAAGTTTACCAAAACAGAAAAAGAGGAAGTAATGACCCTCTGATTTAATTTACAAACACCATTACCTCTTCACTGTGTACATACGCTATGACTTCATAGTCTTAAAACTTGCATTCTTTCTAATGGCCAGCAGGGGGTGCAAACCAAAGTCCGATTGTATAAAAATTTATGAGAAAATGCTCCTCTTTTGCACTTGATGTGTTATCTTAGTAAACATTCTCCTTACCTGTTCATGTTTTCAGCATGATGTTCATTTCGTAAATGATTGTCTCATTTAGAGAAAAAAGATAGATAATAAAGCAGGATATGCTTTGGGGCGTTGCTACCTTGTGATTGACAAGTCACTACTAAGACACTATCCTTGGATTCTCAATCAGATCTACCCCGCACTCCTTCATAGCTCCACCCTCTCATCCAAATATGGTCATTTCTGGATCCAAAAAAATCAAGATGGTGATGGCCATAATGCCAAACTTGAGCCCTCAAAACAGCAGTTCACAAACGAGCGGGTGACGTCACAGTGGATACTTCCATTTCTTTTATACAGTCCATGTTTCAATATCAAATTTAATAGCAATCTGCTGACTAAAAACAGAATCTGACCTGGTGCAAGACAGGGGGTAGGGGGCAGAGGGCAGGGGGTCTCAACAACATCATTAGACTTCATCTGCTGGGGACCAGCAGCATATGTCATGGAAAACAATTTGATCATGTTTCTGACCAGACACAATAAAGACCAATGGACAGACATATAAGATGAACAACAATCATTTGTCAGGTTTCCCACCTTGGTATTAGAGCTAACAGCAGTTCTCGGTCCTGATCCCAGTGCCCCTGTTTGTTTTCACCCTTGGTTTGGCTTACAGGAGGTAGTACCCTAGGTAATGTGAATAATGCAAGAGTCAGTCAACACATTTTGGATGGCATTTTTAGTAATTCAACCATTTTTAAAAGCTGTTTTATGTTCAAGTCTTATCAGGTTACATCTCAAGTCACATCTCAAGTCCTTAAGGACAGAAGTCATCATGAATCACATGCAATACAAGTCTTCAAGGTCTCTAAATGCTTAAAATGACAGCATTAAAAAATTAAAAATGTTCTTCACACATCTACAGCAGACTATGTGTACTCAACAGCAGAGCAGTTTGTACATCACAGAAAGGAAAACATGACCAAAATGTTACGTGAGAACATGTTGAGGGCTTGAAGATGCCATTTTCCATATTCTGCCATCAGCTTTATTTATGATGTTATTTGAAGAGCAGAGACACAGATGGGTAGATTCTGTGGAAAAAACACCAGCACCAGAACAAAAGTAAGGAGACACATCTGAGTGACACAGACAAAAAGTTTAGGTAGGGGGTTATGTATCTGACCATGTATGAAAATCTGTAATGAAGACTCAAAGAAAAGTCATTCCTGCTGCAGATTTAACTACAACAATATCTGTTTTGTAGCTTTACAGTATTTCTTATCATCCAGGGAAATATTTTGTTAGAGTGTTCACAAGGCTGTATAAGGCTCGATTGCCAACTTAACAGAGTGGGCAGCTCTCCCAGGTTTACTGTATGGTCTGTTTAATTAATTGCAAATTTGTTTTGGAGTTTAAGAAGGTACCTATTTTTCTGTCCAAATAGTTTTAGAGCTTATTATTTCCGTTCATATTCTGCTCAGATGCATATTTCTAATAAACCTGTTTATAGCCAGGCTGGTGAAGTGGCCTTATGGATGGCAAAGTACAGACACTGATGGTCCCCAGAGGATGAAACCTACAGAGTTTGGCAATCTCCTGGCTTTTCATCTATCATCTAGCAGGTCAAAATTTCCTCTTATTCTGTGAAATATCTCAACTTCTGTTAGTGGGGATGCACGATAATGTCGGTACGTCATCAGTATCTTCTGATATTGGCTTTAAAATGAACTATCAGAATTGGCCAACATGCTTTTTCTTATTTTGCACAATGAATAAATATTACATACACTGAAAAGTATTGTATTTCATGTCTCCATCTGCTGGTGGGCCATCGGGATAAGAGTATGCATGGATAATATGATGTAAATTCCACTACAGACATGACTTGGTGGTCACTAAAATTAGGGAGGGAAAATGTGGAGATAGATCTCGGTTATCAGCCACATGAGCTGTTATACTCCAATATCATGCATCCCTGTCTATTAGATGGATTGGCACAAACTCTTGATACATTTCTGCAAACCATGACCACTTTACATTTGGACGTTCCATACATACCATATTAATGTTTGTTAAGTCTTTGAGCTGACTTTATCATCAGGAGATGAAAGGCATTGGGTGACGTGTCACGGCTGCCAAGTTGCAGACTTCTGCAGAACACTGTTCAAGACCAAACAAGGAAACTTGTTGTGTTTCAGCGAATCATTACTGTGTTGTGAGTGGCTTTTAAGCTCCAAAGGTGAGTGCTCTGTAGCAACTTGTCACTGCGTTTCCACTGGCTTTTTAGGCTCCATTTGTGGGTGTTTTGTGCCAACCTGTCTCTGGGGACAGTGCCACGAAAAGCTGTTAGTGTTTTTACTGAGACATTGCTGCTTTTCCTGCCAGGATTGTGCCCTCCAATTAGAGTATTTCAAGCCAACATGAGCTTGTCCCAACCATAACCAAGTGGTTTTACTGCTTGAACATAACCACACGTTGACCATATTGTTATTGAAACATAAAGTTTCAACGTAAACGTACACATTTAACGTATCCATGGTTTGCAGAAACGTTCAATGCCAACATTTTTTCTGGTGATTAACTTGCTTATTCCACTACCGGATCGCTTGTTGATAGTGTTAATGGGAAGGACATGGAACGGCCTTGAACGTCCAAGCAAGTATTTCAAAGCTCTTTTAGGAAACTGGTGCGAGGACTTTTCATCCTGTTTTCAGATTAACTTAGGGGGTCACATCAGACCAGGAGAGCACTTCATGTTGACATTTAAAAAAACAGCAACTTTGGTTTACTCTAAAATTAGTAATCAAATCACGACACGGGGGACAGAACCTGGCCCAGATGGGTCGACTGTAATTCATAATCACAGGTTCCCCTGCTCCGTCCAATCATCACATATTCATCTGCAGTATGTGGTCTACCACCTCTGTGACGCCCCTTGTCTACTCAATATTCTCTCACTTAAGGTGTGAACAGCTGTCCTTGCTTTTGATGGCAAAACGTATGCATCTCACGTACTGTATATACTGAGGGAAATTTTGAAGTCATCTTTTTTTTTTTTTTTTTAGCTATAATGAAAACTTCTACATGTCTTATCATTATTTTATGCATATTTTCCTGCAATTTAATGTGACATATTTTGCATCATTGGACTTTAAATTCAAGCTCAATAGACTTGCATGAAGTTTATGATTTGAATTATGTGAGGTCAATCAGGTTAAAGCATCACTTAATCCTAAATTAACATCCAAGCAAATCAGTTAATATGCTGGCATTCAGAGGGAGAGTTCATAAACACTTCTCTTATAGACTTGGATTACATTTAAAGTCAGAGCAACGGGACTGGATCTGTCAGATCAGCAGCTGTGAGGGTCTTAATGGAACGATATGGATGCTATTATTAGTATTTACACACATGACCTTTGCATATTATTATTCCTTTACCATGAAATCAGTGGAAACACTCAATTTTGTGCCACTTAAGCAACATTCCAGCTTATAAAACATTCATTTCCTGGACTTGATATTTAGATAATTACATTTGCAAATAAGACATTACTGTGTATTCTGCAGTAAGTTAAAGCTGAGCCAACTCTGATACACTCTCTGTTTAATAACAACAAGGCCAAAATGCCCTTCACCAATAAACATTATAGTTTAGATAGCGGCCGACAGGGTAATCCATCTTAACAGAGCACACTTTTTTTGTCTCCCAGGAGCAGCAGGAAAACTGCAAATTTTATACAGTTAGTAGCAGCTCGGTTTCTTCTCTGTAACCTCAGGGAAACTCTGTAACAAGGAGATACATAGAATCTTACCGTAGCAGCCTTAACTAGGCATGGCAGGTCTGTTTCGCTTTGAATTTCTCGGTGTGCATGGAGCTCTAGTGAGAGTGATACTCTGCATTTAAAGAAGATGGACGGTGGTGTCCTTTACTTCAGCCTTTTTCAAAACCAGAAACACAAGAGCAGAAGTGTAAGAATGGATTTAACAGTGTGTTTATCCGCTCTCATTTGCAAATGTCAGCATGCCCTGCAAACTAGCGGTCATGTCTAGATGGTAACCCAAGATTCGCGAAAACAACCACAAGATTTCATGGACCCTGTTTCAAGTGATCATTTTAACCCCAGTCATGATCCTATACTAACCCTGAACAAGTGCTTATTGTGCCACAGCGTTGCTTATGGTAGTCCATCGTATCCGATGATGACATTCTACTTCTTTTGGTGAGTTCTGAGGTGACTATTAAGTCCAATGTGTGAGCCACAAGGTCTATTACAGTGAGGGCATATGAAGTCAGTAATTGTTGTCGCCTTGGCTGCAGTGACCATCTTCCTCCCCTGGCGCTTCCTTTCCCTCACCTCACTCCTCTCCTCTTCCAGGTGCTGAATGCCAGCTTGGCAAAGTCTCCTCCAGAGAGGACGGTCCGTGACAGTGCTTTCCAGCTGTGTGTACTGTATCCCACACTTCTTGAGCGTTGTTTTGAGCTGGTCCTTGTATCTCCGCTTTTGACCTCCTGCAGTTCGCTGACCATGGCGTAACTGACCATACAGCAGTTGCCGTGAAAGTCTGTCCTCTGTCATCATGATGGTGTGGCCAACCCACCGCAGTTGGTATTGAAGAATAGTGGCCTCCATGCCATCTTGGTACCAGTTCTCTGTTACTCCAAGTTACTCCAAGGATGCGCTGGAGACATTTGATGTGGAAGTTCTCCAGCTGATGGATGTGATGGCGATACAGGGTCCACGCTTCACAGCCATAGAGTAGGGTGGAGACACAGATTGCCACAGCATTATCACAATATACAATATAAAACAGCAAGACAAGAATATTTTAAAGCAGCTCTGGGGGTGTAAATATAGACTGTGCAGGCAGTGCGGTTCCACTGGGCCCCCGTGAGAGAGTCGGCCCTCCAACAATGTGTTGGGTGGAGAATGGGCTCTTATGAGTGATTGCCACTTTGATAAAATTGTGTTCAAAGACAAAGTCAATGAAAAACAGTGCAATTTGCTTTAATTGCCCTTGAAAAGGGCAAACCCATCTGTCATGTTTATTTTTTCTTTTCTTTTTTTTAAAAAAAATATTCCAAAATAAGATGCTTATTCTATAACTACAAATCAACAATTAAATTGTTAAATTAAATTTAGAATTTCTTATTTTCTTTGGTATTTTTGTTACATACAGATATGTAATGATGATTGCTAGGTAATATGTACATGGATGTTATCCCATGTCAAGTCTCTGATCATGTGATGAGACAATATGTGCATGATAGCATGCACTAGGGCCCAGCTTAATAGTGTGCACGGAAAGAAACAATTGTGGTTCAGCACCGTTTTGAGGAACATTTTAGCTCCTATTTCAGAGTTGTTACTCTCCCAGCTCGCGAGGAACCATGAATGACATAGGCGTTTAGTGATTGGTCAAACACAGCCAATGCAACACATGGAACTGCAAATTTTACAGTCCTGTTAGCCATGTGAACAGCAGCCAACACAAACACAAACAACAACTCATAACAACAACAAAAAAAAGTGTAAGAAAATGCACAAATGACCGATTTTGACTTGTCTATACCAACCACTGGCCGGCTTGCAGTAAGTCACTATTAATGGTGCGAATGCAAACATGAAAAAAGCCCTTGATGGTATGTAGTTCTCAGGGGAGCTCCTCTCAGGGATTCCCCAGAACCGTTAGGTCCGAAACTGCCTCAAGAAGAACATCATTAACTGACTAGGATACTTTAGTTTGAGCTGTTTCAAAAAATACTGTGTTCCCACCATTAAGTATTCCCCCAGTGACTGGAAGCCAGTCCTGGAGGCCATCAGAGTCCAGGCTAACGTTAAGCCCAGTTCAGACCAAAGATTTGGGATAAGACAAGTTGAAAGAGGCAACTACTTGCAATGCACCATTCTGTAACGTTCTAAAAACCCGCCAGTTTACACCAGTGCAACTACAGTAGATGAGATGGTGTATCATCTCTATGCAACAACCCTCCGTACTTCGTTTCTGATTTTCAGCTATTCAGGCTTATTGTGTGGCTGAATATAATTTGTAGCTTCTTAAAATATGAATAAGGACAGTGATAGTGAAATACTGGCTATGGTTGCGTTTGTAGTAGTGATGAAATGGCAATGTGTTCATAATGAATACGCTACAATAACATAAATAACCAGTGCCAATTAATCAGTCAGTGAGAATGTGTGTGTGTGTGTGTGAGGGCCATAAGCACATACAGTGAGCGGTGACCCACCGTCCGACACCGGCACACTATTAAGATAGAAACAGAAGGCTCAGCGGGGACAGATCACCTGCCGCAGCAAGCGAACACGCCATCTGCGGTCATTTTGACTTGACCAGAGGACTTCACTGCAAGCTGATTGGCTGCTGAAACAGATGATGTGCTTTAAGTTCTAAAACCAACTGATGGCGATTTTGCCGGCGGAGTTGCAGGTGGCACCATCAGCCGGCTTAAGTCAAGCTCAGACCTGCCGGTTCACATCACTGCAACAATGGTTTTGTCCTGTTGGAAATCTTTGGTCTGAATTGGGCATTAGAGGCTCTGTCCTGCTATCTGTTCGATTAAAGCATTGTTAATTGAATCAGTTTGTGATATACTTCAAACAATAATAAAGCTGAGAATAAATGGAGTTGAATGCAAATTCAAATGTGGGTCACATGACATTTGGTGACACTATGGTGGCATTTCTGCTTTTTGCCGATGACGCTCTCCTTTGGATTCAAAGGATTGTGACCTTCGATGTTCTGTGGTGATGTTTGAAGCTGAATGTGATGCAGGAAAAGGTGAATCTGGGTGAGGAGGGAGCAGCTGCCACAAGTGGAGGAGTTCAGGTGAGGTATTGTAGAGTGATGGGTTTGTGAGATTGATTATCAGTTAGGGGCAGCGGCCGGCAGGTTTTGTACGAGCATGTGGCGGTGAAGTGAGAGCTGAGCTATAAAGTAAAACTCTCAGTTTTTACCAGTCAGTCCTCAATCAAATCCTCAAAGCTTTGGATAGTGACAGAAAGAATGAGAGTGCAGATGAGGTTTCTCTGCTGGGAGGCTGGTCTCCCTCTGGTTTAAAAAGAGCTCAATGATTCTGGAAAGCCTCAACATTGAACAACTGCTCCCTTTGCATTGTGAGAAGGCAGCTTAAGTGGTTCAGGCATCTAATGGAAATGCCAGGCTCTGTTTGGAGGTGTTCTCAGGCATGACCAACTGGGAAGACACCCCAGAACAGAGCCAGGACACACTTGAGGGATTAAATCTCCCATCTGGCCTCAGTGAGATGAGGCTTCCCCCCAGAGGAGCTGGAACAAGTTGTTAAGGAAACGACCATTTTGCAATCACTTGAAACTGGATAGCTTTGATGGATTCTTTTTTTAATCTTAATAAAGTCTTCCTGATCATGATATAATGACTTTTATATTTCTAAAACTTCACCGACCTTTCTACAACCTTACTGTCTTGCACTGTAACTTAGTTCTGTCTTTGGCTGTCTCTAAACTGCTTGTACCCTGAAATTGATTTCTTTCTGTCTGGAGATCAGAGCATGCCCCATCCACGCCTCTGCAATCCCTTTTTTATATTGACAAACCAAGGGCAAAAAGTAAAAAAAGACACACTTTTCTGTCCTTTATCTGATCCCTCTATCAATTAAAAAGAAGACTTTCCTGCTCTAATGGACTGGAATAAGGATAAGATTACAATGACACTGCATGCACTGTCATCCCACTCACTGTCGGACACTTTGTTTGTGAAGTGTTTTTTTTTTTTTTCTTTTCAGGCACATAAACAGAAGGTATTTTCCTGCTTGAATCTTTCTCATGAGGTACGGACGATAATTATGTCTCACTCAATTCTCAGCACCCCGTCTGGATGTTTTGATTTCAAAAGTGGGTCACCTCTAAAAGTGATGAAAGTAATTAACAGTGCCCAAACAAAAGCTTGCTTCTCAGTCTTATTTCATACCCATCTATATTAGTGTATACCATCCATAAATTTGTAATGCGCTCATTTATATTAATTCATTTGTATTAATGTGAAACTAAAGCTGTTGTTGGTAGCTTTAATCTAAGGAAAAGATAACACATTTTTCACATTTACTGAAACTGTCTCTATATTCAAACAGCACTTAATGGGACAGAAAATCTGTGAAAAAAAAAATCATATTCCTCTGCCTACTCTGTCGCCTTGTAGCGCTACTAATGGCCTATACCGCATGCGAATGAAAACAACCAATCCGAGCCGAGGAGTCTCTAATGCAGCTGTCAATCACGTCAGTCGCTCAGTGAACTGCAGTCAATCTGTCAAACTAGGCAGCACTGACCAAATATAAATCAAGATTCTGTTGCGGCATTGCCAATGTCTCACCTCAGATGTTTTAAGAAACATATTTTGGTGTACTGGTTACTGTGATGCGGGTGCTGTGCCGGACAGTTGAGGTGAAGATGGAGCTGAGCCAGAAGGCAAAGCTTTCGATTTTCTGGTCCATCTACATCCCAACCATCACCTATGGTCATGAGCTCTGGGTAATGACTGAAAGAATGATACTGCTGATACAAGCGGCCGAAATGAGTTTCAGAAGGGTGGCTGGGCTCAGACTTGGAGACTGGGTGTGGAGCATGGACACCCAGAGGGAGTTTGGAGTTGAGCTGCTGCTCCTTTGCGTCAAAAGGGGTCAGTTGAGGTGGTTTGGGCATCTGATCAGGATGCCTCCTGTTATAGAGGTGTTCCAGGCACATCCCACAGGTAGGAGGCCCCGGGGCAGACCCAGAACATGTTGGAGGGAGTACATATCTAATCTGGCCTGGGAACGCCTTGGGGTCCCCCAGGAGGAGCTGGAAAGCGTTGCTGGGGAGAGGGACATCTGGGGTGCTTTGCTTGGCCTGCAACCAGGATAAGCTGGTTGAAAATGGATGGATGGATGTTAAGCTACAAAATGAGAAAATTTGCTCCAGCAAGTGGGCAGTGCTTGGTTTTCACTTTCTCATTTTACAGCTAAACAGTACACTAAAATATGTTTCTGATTCATATTTGATCAGCCCTGCCTAGTTGGACAGTTTGACTACTGACTGTCAGCTGCATTAGAGACTCCTCATTTCTGATTGGTTTTCGGTACACCACAGTAGATTCTAACAAATGCCATTAGAGGTAATAGAAAAAGGCGCATGATTTTTTTGATCGATCTGTCTCTTGTACTTTTTTAAGAGTATAGTGACAGTTTCAGTGAATGTGACACAAATCTATTTTCATAAAAGTTACAAACAGTGACTTTAAAGGTTCAAAGAAAAAACTTCAGAGGCACCACAGATTGATGCTTCACTTTAGACCTCCTGTTTAGCATTTACAAACAGAATCCAAATATTTATTTCATGGTTTATTAAACCCTATAATGTACTTGTATGCTTATTAATGTACAGTATTTTTTTTTGGCAATTATGACTTCTCATATGAAGACACATTTTATAATATTAGCCTGAACTTGTGTTTTACTATATTGTCTTTCATTATCTTTTCATACACCCTCCGCTTATGCATGTCCACAGGATGAGTTACAGTTGTTGACAAATATATGAATAAATATCTGCTTACAACTACATTTTATTGTGTCTTATAAACCATTTACTACATGTGTGAATACTCATTATGAATACTAAGTAGGAAAACTTAAAATATTGTTACAGAGTCTTTCTTTAATGAGCTTTTGTCTAAGAGGAAAAGGTTTCATCAATCTTAAATTAAATGTGAGCTGTCATATCAAACAATCTTCCAATGTTATTGTGAAATATAAAGGCAGCACTTTCAAACACAATGTTGGGGACAATAAAAATAAAAAATATTGCAGTGTGTGTTTCTCAGGTTGTGGATAAAATCACTCAGCTGAAATTGGTTTTCTATTCTTTGCATGAGGAAATGGATCAAAAGCTATCACGCAAACTTCATAAGTAACCAAATTACACCAAAATGAGTTTTTGATGTTAATGCAAAGGCTCGTCTAGTTGAATTTCTGTCATCAGCAGCTCGGAAAACAGCAGAGGACGAATATTTCACATCCATTAAACTGATAATTATTCTTCATCAACACCTTTCCAAGTGAGCAGAACAAACAACAGATTCCATCAAAAATTCATCTTTACCTGGTTTATTTTGTGTTTTTGTTTGAGTGCAGGCAGCCTGCCAGTTTCTTATGAATCTCATGCCCCGATGTGAGTGTATTTGGTGTGTGTGTGTGTGTGTGTGTGTGTGTGTGTCATTGAGAATATGGTGTGTGTGGATGTGGAGAAGGCAGTGTGAGGCACATGTATCAAGCGTATTTCTGTTCTGGTGAAAGGAAGAGGCAGACAGGTGAAAAGAGAGATGGAGAAAGAGCGAGACATGTCGCAGCACCCTCAGGACGTCTCCTCTTTCTGAGCAGCTGTTGTCTGAGAGCTGGAGGCAGCACTGCGGCGCCCTGTCAACTCCTTCTCCCACAGAAGCCCCCGTGCATGCAAAACAGGCTCAGGCTGCCCTCTCTCCTTGGCCACGCTTTTCCGCCCCTTTTTGTCTCCGTATATAACAGACACCTCCTTATTTTCCTCCCCCTCCCCTCCCTCTGAAGCGGAGTCTTTATTCAAATCAATTTCAAGCCATCAAACGTGGTGCGCTCAGTAATAGTTACAATGCACACAAACACAACGCGCTGCAAGTGAGACAATTTTATGGGAAAGAACATTTCAAGGGCAGAGTCTGATAAAGAAAAGAAAATTGTTGTTATTGTTTTTTTGCAGGCCAGATTGATTGTGGACAACTAGATGCATCAGTTCCCCTGCTTACAGGAGAAATATTGGAATATATTCTGATTTGGTCAACCTCCTTCAACCATGAATACCCTTTGAATTTATTCCCAGCTTCCAGAGGCCCATGCCTTACCAATATTTAAACAATTTGAAACATTTAGAAGCTATATTATTTTTTATTGATGGGTTGCTCATATTCTAAATGGCTTAACAAAACAGACCAAAACTAAATCCACAATATGTCATGGTCCATTATTTAACATGAGGAATATGACCTTGTGCATTCACCTGTTTTTAATTGTATGCAAAGATATAATCTACTCTACAGTTAGTGGTTAATTCATTCATTCATTCATTCATTATCTGTAACCACTCAACCTAATCAGGGTCACGGGGGGCTGGAGCCTATCCCAGCAGACACTGGGCAAGAGGAAGGGTGTACCCTGGATAGGTCACCATGACTATCAGAGGGCTGACACATAGAAACAGACAACCAATCACGCTTATATTCACACCTACAGGCAATTTAAAGTCACAAATCAACCTAATGTGCATGTCTAGGACTGTACAGAAGCTGGAGAACCCATAGAAAACCCACGCCGACAGGAAGAGAACATGCAAACTCCACACACAAGGGCCCCAGCTAGCTGTTGGGTTTTAGTGATTTGTGGTTGAGCCCATTAAAACTGCTAATAGTTGTTTTACTGCACAAGGCGTGGATCAACCAACTTCACAAAGCGCTCAGTTTCCCTGGGATCCCAGACCCAGTGGTCTCCAAAAACCCTGAAGAACTTGCACCAACAAAGCACAATATCAACTCTTATCAATCTTGATCTTGAGTCTCTGTCTTGTAGAATGTGTCAAAATGGAGGACTTAATTTTAGTTGGTTAGTTATTGTGCTCATGTGTCGCAAATTCTTAAACACAGTAATGTTTAATCAATGGCACACAGAAAACGTAGGGCCAAGAAGCGTTCCAGCATCCACTCGTGAGACCACAAATATGTTCCATTTGTATGTTATTATGTAGCAGATACGTTGAAACTTTATGTTTTAACAATGGTTAATGTGTGGTTAGGTCTAGGCACAGAAACAACTTGCATATGGTTAAGGAAAGATCATGTTTTGGTTTGATATACCTGGTTTTGGGGGCACAATGCAGGCAGGAAAAGCAGCAATATCTCTGTACAAAGCAATCACTTTTTGAGGCACTATCTCTGCTGGAAAAAGAATGATGGTTTACTACAAAACATCCATTTGACGTTGCCTAAAAAGTCACTTGAAACACAGCAATAACTCTAAATCACAACTGGGTATGCTGTTTGTTGGTCTCGAAGAGTCGTCTGCAGCTTTATAGGCATCTCGCCTAGGTGTCATACCATCCACCACCTCCGCCACCTCCAAATGACAACATCAGCTCATATACTACCTCGCTTCAGAAACACTGTAACGTATTTGTAGTTTGTGGAAACGTGCAATATCAACATTTTCTTCTAGTGACTGGGCTGCAGCATCACAGGTAATGGTTGGTTCCCGCATCTATGGGTAGGAGTGAGGGGAGGGTGGAACAAAGGGGCCCAAAAACAAGTTATTACCCTCCTGACTTGATAACTGGCCGTATAGTGCAAGGACAAATGTTATGACACCGTTTGCATTTTATCACAGTCACACAATATTAGCACAGAGAGCATAAAGAGCTCTCACAAGCCGATCAGGAGGGGGGACTCGAATTAATCAAGTTGTATCGTAACAAGTATAAAGAGTTCTGGTAACCTCCCAGTGCTCACGATATAGCACTGTTCTATTACCGCACTTTCATTTACTTAATAACTGATAAGTGTCATAACGGGGCTTTAATATTTCCTGATAGACAGTTTATGAGGACAAGGGAAGGTGGCAAAACTATTTGAGGTCTTGAGCTTTGAAAGTGACAATTTCCTAACAATCCTCTGGTGTGAATACAGTTTTGTGCAGGAATATTTTTAACAAATACATCTGACTGAGGAGAAATGTAAAGAAACTGAGACTAGTAGGATAAGATTATTGTTGTTCAACTGTGCTGCTATTGTCCTTACAACGCCTGTTGATTCACTATTAGCAGTGATACCTAATTGCTCATGACTGGGGGATGCAACAGTTAGAGACGGTGGGGCTCGACAGCTTTGGAAACAGCTGCAGAGTAGAACAGGTTGGGATCAGCTGATTATACTTTAATAAAGACTCACACTGCGCCTTACAAATACTGATACACCCTGTGATTAACAATGCATTAAACACAATCAATGCACACAGAGAATGACACTATATGGAGCCGTAAATGCCACCCTAGACTGAGATGAAACAAATAAAAGGTTGTTAATGCGCACGCACACACACACACACACACACACACACACACACACACACACACACACACACACACTTCTTTATTTACCCGTGCTCTGATGAAAACAAAACAGACGTCAGGGATAAATGACCGCTCTATACTGGTGTTACATAGTTGACAAAATGCTACCACCATGTGGTGAACCCTAGTACTATATAGTTTTAATCAATAATATATTTAGCATCTAACTTTTTTTTTAACTTTTGTTATGTCAATGATTGCACGTACAGTCCTGTTATGAACAAGTTTCTTTCAAAGTTCAAATACCAGAGCCAGGACTGCAGTCATCAGGCTGTGATAATTTATGGAAATTTCAGATAGCAGATAGTCTTTTGGACACATTTTCCCAAAGTTGCAGTTCTGCATAAGATGAAATACAAACTCAATCAAGAAAAAAATACAAGAAATAGAATAAACGTTTGATACATCAGTGGAATATTTTTTGATAAAATCAAACACTTGATAGTTCAACAGGTGCAAATCCTGCCTGAGCTCTGGAAGGTCATACGGATGAATTCATGTGATTTTTTTCCCCTTCTGTTTGTCTGACAAGCAAAAGTCAGTTGAAAAACACTGCAGCTAATTGCAGGGCTTGTGGTGCGGTTAATGACATATTTGAGGTGGTCTGGCTCTTTATTTAACAGTGACTCACACAGGGGACAAACCTGTTGCTAACTGCTGACTCCTCTGTGGTTTGAAGCATTCAGACTTGTTGTTCTTCAGGCCACACCCCAAATGTCACAACAGATTTTTATCCAGAGAACAGTGGCCTGATATGCAACACACCTGATGGTTGAAACCAATGCAGCAGCATTTTTTTGCCCAGCAGACGTGAAATCTGAGCCAGTGCAATGCACAGGGACTGATAGTGGACGCAGATTGTCAAATTTGTCACACTCTGGAGGTTTTGACAACAGGTTCAGTCATGCAGTCAGAATCGGATATCACAAGTTAAAACTTCCTTTTTTTAAAAAATACAAGAAAATGCTGTTTAATTCTGAATTTCTACAGTGACTTCAACTTCCAGATCAAGATGCAGGAAGTCATCAGTCTTGCAGCACGCTACAATTAACACTGCACAATGTTCAACCTTCTTCTGTCATGAAGGGTCAAACTTTGTTCTTGACACAGGAAACAGCAGCTGACAGTTTTAATCATATCAAGGTCAACAATGAACTTTGAACCTCAACTTTTAAAGGGAAACTTAAGTGCTTTTCAACATAGACCTATTCTTCCATGTTTTTGTGTCTAAGTGACTTATGGTAACAGCAATTTTTGAAAGTGGTCCCGTAGTGAGAGAACGCTGGGGCCGCAAAACGGGCTACAATGTAATCCTTCAGGGCTGCCAATGTATGTCTACTCAAAGTTCTTGTTTTTACCACTGACAGGCTCACATTATTATAGGTGTCTGACAAAGAAATAAAACATTTTTCTTTACCTTTTACTTGATCCAGTCTGTTTGTTACTGTGTCTAGCAATGTCTTTCTCAAGGTGAAGTATTGTTCTGAAGTCTTGTGAGAGTTGTTGCAGGAAGACACTAACAAACAGACCAGATCAAGCAAAAGAGCAAGAGGTACATTTTACTTTACTCAGTAGGGTCCTTTCCATAATGTTGTCAGACACTTACAGTAACAATCTGAGCCTGTCAGTGGCAAAAACAAGCACTTTTAGTGGACATATACTGATGATGTGTTATTGCTCTAAAGGGTTATATTGCAGCCTGTTTTGTGGCTGCTGGCTGCAGCGCTCTCACTCAGTACTGGACCAGTTAAAAAAACTGTTGTTACCATCAGTCACTTGGACAAAATAGAGCCCGGATGAAAAATGCTTAAGTTTCCCTTTAAGCCAACATGAGAAAGTTCTTGAAGCGAAAATTATAAAGTTGAATATTTCTGTGATAAGTGGAAAACTCCAACTGTGAATGCAGATCATGGGATATTAGTGAAAGCTTTTAGACGGCTACTGAATTAACCTTGAGGTGAGATTGTTTTCATATTCTCATATTGTACAACCCAATATAAAAATGGCACATTTTTATAGCAACAAAATCGCCTCAAAGAAAAATATTGTACGTCTTGTCCAGTATCACTGCACAGAGGGAAACATGGGCAAGAGGTTCATGCTTGTGACAGCACAAGATGTAAACATTAATGGTGTCCTCCTTGGCTGTGTCGTAATGTCTGTTCCTTCCTGGATTATCTTGAGTAACCAGGTCATGGTTTCTGGAAAGAGACTTTGCTGTTGAATTCATCATATGTGTTTTTGAGATCTTGTGAGAGAAAAAATCTGAGTGCCATCTAGTTCCATTATATTTGAGAGAAGGCAGACATCTCTACAGATGATTTCTCCAACACTCTGCATCTCACACCAAAACAATCACGATATATGATATATAGCACTACATGTATGAGGAAAAATTTGCATTTTTGATATGGGGTGAACTGTCCCTTTAACATCTCATTAACAGCAACAAAGGTAAGAGGAAAATATATAGGCCACTTTTGATTTGGGGGTTGAACTGTCCCTTTAAAATTAGGTTTTGTGGTTGTACAGTCTGTGTTTTTTGAGTTTTGTTGCAAAAATAAAAACAGGTGGGTGCACCTGTGGAGCTTGCAGGATTAAAATCAAAGCCTAAATTATGCTAGTCATTCATTGCATGAATATATACAAATAATCCCATCTTTAAATGAAATTGAAATTTGAAACACTATCTCTCATCTCTCAGTCACCTAAGCCTGTGTTATGATATCTGAGAGCCTCTTCTTACTCTCCACCTCCCCTGCCTGGTACAGTCCAAACAAACACACTCAATAGTCGCAGCCTCTGAATAAATAAACAGTCTGGATAAATAATTCAAACTGCAGCCTGTTGTTCCTCAATGTGTGTCGTCACCCGGACGGTAGTTGCGGAAGTAGCCTGCACACGGTTTGCAGAGGATGAGACCTGTCCGGCGACCGCACAGGGAACAGAAGCGCCGTCTTCAGGTGTGTCATACATATACTCAGGTGGAGATGGATCAGTCTGAGACATGATCCTCTGACATAGCCTGTCTTTCATTTCCAACACTTCGGCTCATCTCTAACCTGTCTCCGGTTCCGGTACGATCAACCATCCAAGAGGCATGGGTGCGCTGCAGTCCTTACCTGGTCAACAAGAATACGTTGATCTGGCGGAAAAGACCGGCTGTAAGTAGTCACCATTGGTGTTTGCGTTGGCGTTAAGCGTTTAGTTTTATTAAGACATCAGTCGGACATGTAGGATGTGTCAAAACATGAGCTCACCGCACCGGAAATGTGATTTTAATTCAGCCTAATTTTAACCTTAAAGGGGAAATCTGACCATTTTAACCTTAGCCTATGACACATGTTATGTAAACACATGATCATTATTTGCCTTTAGTCTATAAGTACATATGTAAAGCATGAGGAGAACCAGTCTGTGTGGTGCAGCAGTGTTGAATAATTCACATTGTAAGTGAATGGAAGTGTAACTTTAGCCAGTTTACAGATGGAGGTGCTGTTAATAATAGATCAGACACTGCTCTGACAGCTTTGACAGAACAATTTAAGAGCGGACATGTCTATTTTGACTGTTTGCTACATGCAACAACAGCTACTTTGATGCACCTGTAGCCTCGTCTGAAAGAGGTGATATAGCTGCAGGTGACAGACAGCAGCCAAGTGTTTTACATAGCATGTGAATATTCAAATCCGCTCTCCTGAAAGCCTCCAGTAAAACTTGTGGGTGATTAAAGAGCTATTACCATCAGACAGTCAACAAACATACTGTGAAAATGACTCTAATACATGTGCTTTGTGTCTCACTGTTGTTTTCAGTCTCACTGGAACAGATCAGAATCTTACACAAAAGATTCAAGCAGCTGAGCCACGAAGAAGAAACTCTGCGGTAAGCTTGTTTTAATAATTTTTCAAGCACTGAACTGAATTTCTCAGTGTCACCTTCAGCTTTCCCTTCTGTTGTCATTGGATTTATTTCTTTAAGCAAACCATCCTGGCGTCTCATCAGCTTTCCTTGGAAGTGGAAACCCGCCTAACAGGCTTTACGTCTGCACATACGGCTTGCAACTTGTGGCCATGATTATATATTAGAGTATCTGATGATAGCGTATGCCACTCCTTATTCCACCCTCAGGAGAGATCACTTCAATGGAATTCCAGATCTAGCTTGCAATCCCATCCGGGCGCAGATCGTAGAGGCCTTCTTTGACAGGAGGTACAGTGACAGATGGTTTGAAAGCTGCCTGAACTTGAAATACATATTAAGCTAATAGTCAAAAGTTTGCTTCAAGTGTATGAACTGCACAACCTGAAGGCTGATGTCTTTATTTCTTTAGAAACTTTCGGCAGAACGTCGAGGGCACGGTTGAGGAGATCGGCTTTGAGCAGTTCCTGGTGGTCATGTCCCATTTCAGGCCCCCGTCACTGCAAATGACAGAGGAACAGCGCGAGAGCGTCAGGAAGGAGAAACTGAGATGTGTGTACTCAGATCACATGATCACATGCTTGACATTATCTGTGGTTGACACACAGCTGCTGAACTGATAGCTGCTTCTTTTCTCCGCAGTTTTATTCAACATGCACGACACAGACAACAATGGGACGATAACACTTGAGGAATACAGACACGTAAGCCTCCTCTCACTTCTGCTGACAAAAATACATCTGTTAATGACCTTTAGGCGGTGACGGTGACGGTTACAACAGTCTGGACTCACAGTCTGAGGAAATCATCATGAGTTCATCATGTGGGTTTTACTGTTATCTTTTTCTGCTCTTATCAGCATCGTTCGATCATTTTCAGATGAATTTTGAAGGTGATTGAAGGTGCAGATTGTCTGTGGTAGGAGGAAGATATCTAACACACATTTGGTTAGCATCACCCCTCCAACACTTGAGAGTCAAGTGCCTTTCTGCAACACAACTGCAAACTAATGAGGCAAGAGAGGAGGCATTTCCTGTCCTCAAGCCATATCAGATCAGGGATTTTTAGTGTTGCAGCCATTGTAGTAATATAATTTTATTGTAACTTGTTCACTTCTGTCCAGGTGGTGGAGGAGCTGTTATCTCTTAGCGAGACACTGGAGAAGGACACAGCCAAAAGCATTGCTGATGCAGCCATGTTGGAGGTGGCCAGTATTTCAATGGGTCACATGGTATGTAAGCAGCTGGAGGATAACTCAAGATAACATTACTTTTTACTCACTGTTTGTCTGTAACTTGCCTTTTCCACATGCAGGAACCTGATGAATTCTATGAGGGAATCACATTTGAGCATTTCCTTAAGGTTGGTACACAGAACACACACACTATTATATAAATGTCTGCTAAAACTACTTTCTTAGCTGGTTCACTCATTTTTAATGTTATCACTCTTAAATGGGTGTTAGTAGTGGTTGTCAGTGTTGTAGATGTAGGTTAGAAGGCTCCTACTACACTAACTAGTATGTTTAGAGTGCCATTATCACCCTGTTAAATGGCTGCTGGCAAAACTTTATGTCTCAGCAAAGCTGTTGTTAATGTGTGGTTATGTTAAGGCACAAAAACACTTGGTTATGATTAAGAAAGGCCATGTTTTAGCATATAATGTTTGAGGGCAGAAATGCAGCTGTAAATGCAGTGATCACTTGCTATAAAAAATCGCCCACCTTTAGGGGCAGAAACTGCTGGAAATGTTGCAACGGCTTACTTAAAAAAAAAAAACGTTTGGGGCAGAAACACAGTGATGACTTGCTAAAAAAAATGCTATCCTTTGGGGATGAAACCCTGCTCAAAATGCAGCAACAATTCCTAAAAAACACCCATGTTAGGGGGCAGAAACTCCACTGGTAATACATCTACAGATCCCTGAAAAAATGCAAGTTCTGGGGGCAGAATTGTGTCTGACGCAACGATGTGTTGCTAAAAAACACCCATGTTGGGGGGCACAAATACCACTGGAAATGCAGCAATAATTTGCCTTAATAAGACCCACGTTAGGGGGCAGAAACACCACTGGTAATGTAGCGATGAGTCCCCAAAAAACAAAAAATGTTGGGGGGTAGAAACCCTGCTGGAAAAGCAACAACAATTTACTTTAAAAAAAAAAAGACCGTACACTGAAGGGCAGAAATGCCGCTGATGTCACCACACTGGCTTGCTAAAAAAAAAGACACCCGTTTGGAGCAGAAACACAGCTGTAAACGCAGCAATGACTTGCTAAAAATCTCCCACCTTTTGGGGCTAAAACTCCGCTGGAAATGCAGCGACACGTCCCTTAAAAATCACCCACATTTTGGGGCAGAAACACCAGCGATAGGTCCCTAAAATACATCCATGTTTGGGGACAGAAACCCCACTGGAAATGCAGTGACAGTTCCTTAAAAAACACCCATGTTTGGGGGCACAAATGAAACTGGAAACGCAACAATGTGTCGTTATAAAACGCCCACACTGAAGGCAGAAATCCTGCTGGAAAAGCAGCAACAATTTACTAATAAAAGGCCTATGTTTGGAGCAAAAACACAGCTGTAAATGCACCAACAACTTGCAAAAAAAAAAAAAAAAACTCCCACCTTTTGGGGCTGAAACTCCACTGAAGATGTAGTGACAAATCCCTTAAAAATCACCCACATTTTGCGGCAGAAACACCACTGGTAACACAGCGATAGGTCCCTAAAATGTATCCATGTTTAGGGGCAGAAACGCCACTGAAAACACAGTCACAGGTTGTAAAAATAACACCAGTTTTGGGGGCAGAAATGCTGCACTGTGGGGCCACAAACACCTCTGAACACATCTCGATGTCTTGCTCATGAACAACCTGTGTTGCAGTTTGACAGCCATCTTGTGTCACGCCATCCATCATCCCCTCTGCCTCCTGATGTCAAAGTCAGCTCATGTACATGTTGTCACATAATGAAAGTCACAGCCATTTAATAGCTGATGACAACATTCTGAACATGCTAGTTTTCGTAGCTTGAGGCTTCTAACATATATAGTATCTGCTACACTGATAACCACTACATACTCTTATTTAATGGTTAATTACCATACTTTGAAAGTGCATGTAACTAAATAAATAAATATTTAGTTCCAACCCTAAGTAGAATCAGTCCTAACACATTCATTGTGACATTAATAGCAAAATACATTTTAAACAACATAAAAACCTTTTGTTTTGTTTGCTTTTTGTCTTTAGTTGCTGAAGGGCTTTGAGATTGAATCAAAAATGAACATTCGCTTTTTGAATATGGACACGACAACCTTGTGCAAGTGAGGCTGGTACACTAAACTATGCAGTGACTTTTGGGAAAACTCTGAAGACGCATATATATGGCTTCACCGTCTTTTGTTTCCAGTTTGTCGCTTGCAGTGAATAATATTGCCTTACTAATGTTTGAATAACTATGCAAATACAATGGAAACATGTATGCTGCAGGTGTAGAAGTAGTTCATTAAACTGTAAGCAATAATATGAGAATATCAGTCAAATAGCAATCAGCCTGTTTGTAGCTGAACTAAGCAATAATCAGATATCTGAAGGAACAGACAGTATCACTATGCATGCAAACACTGATGCTCGAAGAACCTTTATAAATGTCAATGCCATAAATCAATAACTCTTAATATTCAGGGATATAAAGGTTTGTCTTTAAATATATATGGGTGTGTCTAATAATAGCAATACAATCATTTGAAATGCCTTTTATTCATGTAACAAAGGTGACACTTGGTGCATGCTCAGCACACGACATTTGCACAATAAAAACCCCACGAAACAGATCTGACTTCAGTTCATTATGTAGTTCTGATAAAAAGGAAACGGGAGTGCTGTCATGCAAGATTAAATGCTTGAAGGCAGTATCTGTTTCATCCTTGTTTAAGATGCTTGATGGTAAAAGGTGTGGCCTAATTGCCCGTAAAACAGCAGACCCTCTGTAATCCAACTTATAATGCAACAAATATACAGATTTATTAGCAACATCATAAAGAACAATAATCTAATTTAAGTCTTCATTAAGGTCCACAATCATTAACAGGCAAGTTGGGGTGAAAAAGAAAAATCAGTGTGAAAGCACTTTAAGAATAAATGCAGTTGGGAGGTCTCTCTCCTCATGTTTCTTGTCCATCTCTAGTGTCACTATCAATAATAAAGCTGTCATCAGTACCTGTTTATTTTGTCCCCAGCTCTTTGCATCACTGTATGAACAGGTACTGAGTCACTGTGTTGTGTGTTGGATGTAAACTTTCACTTCATGTTTTAATATTTCCTGTAAATGCCAAATGACAGACTGTCTAGAATGTCCAAAGATACCTATCAGCACTGTGGTGCAATGTGTTCAGTCATGGGTGTATACTGCCCTCCACAGGTCAAAACATGTAAAGCATGATGGATGATAAATAACCTGCACCTGATGCATTAAAAATATTCCTATGTCATTTCTTTAGTTGGTGTTTTTAAGTTAGGAAATGAATAATGTACAATGCAGTGCTTTTAAGCATGGCACATGTTGGGTCATTTAGTGCAGGTGCTCATAAGCTGAATTACAATTCATACATTTAAAGTTGTCATTGTATCATTTAGGCTTTTTCTTTGTAAAGCTGTCCACATTTTGCAATAAAATATGACCTATTTAACTGTGGTTCAGATTTTTAATTGCCTGCGTGTCTTCTTTCGTGGACAGTCATATTGTAAATAGATCTGGTTTTCAGTATGGTCATCTTTCTCTGGTTCTGTGGAGAAATGTCGCTGTAAATGTGCGACAGGATCCACCTAAAACACTAAAACAGCAGGTTAAAAAGGCAGCGTGCAGTGTAGTGTACAGGAACATCTATGTGGGCTGGAAGTCCCAAGGTCAGAATGGAAGACGCCTCCTAAGGTGGTTATGAAAGGCCGAGCTAAGATCCTGTGGGACTTCCAGATCCAGATGGACAAACAGATGATTGATGACCAGCCGGACATTGTGTTGATCTACAAACAACAGAAGAAGGCAGTGGTGATAGATGTAGCAATCCCGAGCAAAAGCAACATCAGATAGAAGGGATACGAGAAGCTTGAAAAACACCAAGGGCTGAAAGAGGAGCTTGAAAAGATGTGGGAGTTAAGGCAACAGTGGTGCCAGTGGTAATCGCAGCACTCGGGGCTGTGACCCCCAAACTGGGAGAGTGGCTCCAACAGAGTCCAGGTCCAACATCTGAGGTCTCTTTCCAGAAGAGTGCAGTCCTAGGAACAGCTAAGATACTGCACAGAACCCTCAAACTCCCAGGCCTCTGGTAGAGGACCTGAGCTTTGAGGAAGACACGCCACCGCCACGGGGGATTTTTATGTGATGTGATAAATCATAAGTAATGCGGATATAATGACTAAGTGGGTTATGTGAAATTGTAGTACTGTCTGGTAAGTTCCGAAAATGACATCACTTTACTGTGATGCAGCGTTTAAAACCAGAAAAAGACAACACTTAGGATATGAAGATATCAGAAATCTAAGAGAATGTCTTGTCTTATTTCACAATATTGATATAATATTGGTATATTGCCCACCCAGGAGGAATTAGAATGTAGGAGATTCAAGTGCACAGTTTTAATGACACATGAAATGCCAATATTTGTCTTTGGTTCAGACAGAAATATTTCAACAACTATTGGAGGGATTCCCATCAAATTTGTGATGGATTGTCAAAGTCCTCAGAGGATAAATTCTACCCACTTTCATGATTATCTGATTGTCCTCTAATGCCACAAGCAGGTCAAAGTTTCCCCTTACTCAGTGAAATATTTTCAGGTATATACCAGAGGGAGTGGCACAAAAAACAGTTAAGATTCATGGTTTCCAGATGATGCATCCTCATGATATTGGTAATCCCCTGACTTTTTTTGTAGTGCTATCATGAGGTTGAAATCTTAAAATATTAGATAAACTGCCATAAAATTAGATCTAAACATTGTGTCCCCTCAGGATAAATTGCAATAACCTTGGTGATCCCCTTACATCTAGCGCCACCATCAGGTCACAAGTTTAATTTGTTTCAATACTCTGGTTTATGGCCAAACACCTGTAAAACCAAAGACATTCCCACCAGCCTCAGCTGTACTTTGTGTTTAGTGCTAATTAGCACATTAGCATGCAAACACACTAAACTAAGATGGTGAACATAGCATGGCTGTAGACTCATTGTCTTGTTTTTAATGTCATTTCAATGGGAATACCTGATGGAAAACAATGCAAGTTAGAGTGAGTTTTTTCTTGACTTTGTTTCCAAGGTCAGGAAAAGTTTGACAAACTGTGCAGAAGTCGACACATGTTCACTGTGATGTGCTGATAACAGGTGGATCTGTGGTCCTGGGTTCAGTCTGCAGACCGGTCCACTTCTGTTGGGGTTTGCATGTTCTCCCCTGCTGGTGTTAAAACTATGCAGGTTAGCTGGAGTTTCTCCAAGTCAGGTGGATTAGAGTGTTTTACAGGGTCGTTTTGTGACAAGTCCAAGGTGTCTGCATTTTCACAAGCACTGTATCTGCTGGGGTAGACATCACAGCTCTCTGTGGTCTTGTTAAGCACTAAGTGGGCAGTGAAAATGGATGAATAATGTAGAGTGAAGAATGACTGTTGCCCTGAGGTACCCTCTGTGTTTGCGCTTTAAATAACGCCAAGTTATAACAGGGAACTTGATTCATGACCCAGAGTGAATCCCCCATCTACTTCCAGTTTCCTGCGAGCTTGTGATCTGAGGAAAGTTTAGTTAAGCATTACTTAATTACAGCTAAAATATTTGGTGTCTATGTTGCATATATATATAAACGCGTATTGAGATGATGGGTTGCCGTGCAGTGTCTGTCATACATCTATTTAAAAAAAGGGGTTTTCTGCAAAATGTCAACTTCTCTTCTGTTTTCCCCATCCCACCTTTTACACACTTGCATCTCCAGCTATATGAGGATGCAAGTGCACAAACAACACATACAGTTATCTGACCCACACACACCCACACCTTGTGACTGGCCAGACAGCCCGCCAGTTTCATGAAATCTTTCCTATCCGATACTGCCTTGTGTTGAACACATGCGTCATTCTGAGCTGATATCACACAGTCAGCGTCTCAGCAGCTTCCTGATTTTCTTTTAACCCCTCTTGATGGACTTATTCTTTGCAGAACAAGGCACATGATGCTTCCAGCACAAATGTGACTATTTTTGTATATATTTTTTACATGTTTTGCACGGAAAATCTTTGTTAAAAGTGTGGAAATGGGTATTTTGTTACTCCAACCGAGTCTGGCAAATAAGAAGACACATGCAGTGCTTAAAAATCTGTTGTGGAGATTGTCTTTTTTTCCAGACACTCCCATGTTGCTGACACTGTACATTATTGATGCAACCACACTAAGAAATGAAGATCATAAAGAAGTACAGCTGCAAAGTATCTTTTAATAATTCTGCATACAGCAAATAAGTTTACATCAGCAAAGTAGAACCTTACATAACATATTAGACAAATTAAATATACATAACTCACATGGAGACACCTTCACACTCTTTCAAAAACATTCCTCTTTTCAGAAACAACAAAATAAATATTAAATACCATAAATAGGCTTTTTTACACCGATGTACCCGCCACCTTCATACTCACACATCTTGAAAAGTCTTTATCAACCCAGTGAGTACAAGTGTTGTTGAACACTAACTGTCTAAGGCCAGCCTTAGGTCATCCTCAGAAGAATGTGTTCTGTGTCCTCCTTCCGCACACTTTGCTTTTCAGAGTCCTCAGTTCCCGAGAAACATTCGACACCAGCTCCTTGTAGTTCTTCAGGACCACGCAGCCGTAGACCTTCTGCTGGAAGACGTTCTGAGGTGGAGGTAGCGTCGTCGGCCGTCCAACTGGCTCTGGTAAAGGCAGGTTTGGGAAGAGGCTCTGATAGAAGCTGTTTATGAGGGCAGCCAGGTTCCTGCTGCGAGCTGTCACACGGCTAAGCTGGGTCAGCAGTGGGCTGGTGGGTGACTGTAAGTCCGTCTGCTGCTCATACACCCGTTTGAAATGCGGGAAGAAGTCTTGCAGATGTGTGTAGATGCTCACTATCCTCTCCGAGGGCTCCATGCCGGAGATGTTGGGATCAGGGACGTCTGGGACTGACACCTTGCAGAAGAGCTCTGACATTTCTCCCTGAGAGGCTTTCTGCAAAAACAGAAATCAAACACTAATTAAGCCACACATCTTAAAAAGAGGAGCATGAATAGCTGGGACATTTTCAAAGCAGGGTGGAGTACTGAACAAGCAGATGAGGATTTAACAAAGCAAAATAAGATACAGCACTTTTATGCCTATACTCACATATGTTTTGATTAGGTCAACGGATTCCTTCTGTATGAGTCTGGTGAGCTTCAAAGTCTGCTGCAGAGAATTCCCACACTGCTGGTTTCTGCTCGCTGCCACAGTTCTTGTTGAATCAACAGCCATAACCAGCAGGAGAGAGAGTAATGCTGCGGAGAAAGGAACTGGTCAGTTAAGGTTAACCTACATCCCAGCGGTGAGGGGAACTTCATTGTAACAAAGCCACAAGTGGAAGGCAGGGGTGACAAAAATAGACTTCTCAAATACTCAGCAGAGTCAAAAGAGAACAACAGAAGTCTGCTTTAATATCAGCACAGACATTATATAGAAACAATCTGTAATTATGTTTAGATGCAACAAACTTTGTCAGATTCTTTAAATACTGGCCAGATTCTCCAAACAGTTTAAAATCTAATTACTTCATGACAATAACTAGGCTGTGCTCAGAAACTGTGAGACAGTTGAATATGAAACTTGAGTCAGTTTCACAACTGGTGCAAGGCAGTGAAAAATAACCACAAAAATGTGCACATTTACAAGAAAAGATGCACCTTTATAAAAAATATTTAATAGAAAAGTAGATGTAAATAAACTTACTTGTTGCTGGTTCCATAAACTGTTGAAAATGCATGCTCTTTACATGACCATTCATTCTCCACTCAGTATCACAGGCAAATTGCACGGACTCGTCATAATCACACTCCTTTAAAACTTTTTTAAAAGACAGAAACCACACATTTGTCATAGGAGGAAATGACGTGCACTTTGTGAGGCAACCAAATTTCCCAGAATTTCCTCCTTTTTTTTCAGATGTGCATTTCTTTTTTTTTTGTCTTCTCTTTCCTCTGTATCAAAGAAGTGGGCAATGTCCCAACATGCCTGGTCGCACACCAGGCATGAAGGGACGTTGTCTAATTATTATGACTTGTGTGACCACACAGTGTAGCGTTTTTAATAGCACTTCCTTTTTTTATTGGGGCACGGAAAAATATACTAGAGACGTGATATATTTAAGTCGCTTGAGAAACGTGAATCTTAGAAAGCCATGTCAGGCATGCATGAACATAATTTAAAGGACTGAGGTCAGCACTTTGACACAGTTCCCTGTGTTGCTTTTTTACCGCCATCTAGAGAGTGTGGGTGTGAGGGTGAGAACTTTGGGCGCTGAGGGGAGCTCACTTTTACTTTTTCACACCCACTGATTTGTACAGTTATGATGTTTCTCATGCAGTGGCTTATATTCAGGTGAAACATGCAGGTATTCTTTTACAAAACACACTTTAACAGTCTAATATCAAAAAGAGATTGTGTGGTTCTTCCCATGTCTTCGCCAACTTTAATAATGCAACAACAAAACCTCACTCATGCAGTTTTTGGTGCTTAGATGCTACAACAAGTGTGTTTTAAAGCAGAATTGGGTCTGAAACAAATGAGATGTGTCATGAAAACACTCCCTGAGAAGCAGTCTGAGATCATAATGACAGTTTTAGCTGCCTTCTCTTGATTTTTATGCAGATTTTTCTGTCATTATAACCATTAACAACTGTTTCTCACACCACGTATGCCTCTATGCAGCAATATTTTCATGTGGGCATTTGTGCAGGAAGCTGGCAGTAACAGGAAATGCATTTCTCAATCAGAAACTTTTACAAGTGCGTAAAGGGGAGGGTCTGTTGAGCCAAAGTAGGCAATATGTCAGTGTCATCACACCACAAGTTCAAGCTTCTGAGTGCTCGCCCTTAACAGAGGATGATTTCATCGTGACATATGGTGGTGTCGCATCCCCCAGTGACTTGTTTAAGCAAGCGTGTGAGGAGGGACCAGGAGGAATATGTAAACTTTGAAAATAACACAAACAGGGTTTTTCATGTGTTGTCTAATCTCATCTTCGTCACCACCGCCACAAACTTCTAGAAATGAGGGCCACTTCTGCTTCGAGTCACCCTATGATGTGTTTAGCTAGCCCTCTGCAACACAGGGTTAATGAGAGGTCACACTACAAGACAGGAACACGCTGAGAGCTGACCTGATGTCTGTGTTTTTAACCATGTTTGTTTCAAGCATCCACACTAGATGCCGCATCGCTGTCAAACCACTGACTGCTCGAGAAAAGACAGGGGGAACTCGACACACCACAACACTGTCAGCACTACTTCAGGTAAAGGCTAACCACTCTGCTGCCACCCTCGGGGCTTTCCAGTTGCCCCAGGGGATAATGGAGGGGTTGTGGTGAGGCAGGCAACAGTTGCAGATGGTGCCGCAGACGTCGACAATTCAAGGAAACTTCAGTGGTATTCTTGCCAATATATACAGTGCAGGCATGCCCAGAAAAGCCCCCAATCAACACCCTAAATCAAGCCTGTTGACCCTGATATGTGAGGAAGCCTTGAAAACACTGGAGGCTTTGCAGTGTAACTTCCCTCTCACCTCCCGTTATTATTTAAAGGCTCTGGTTTTCACAAGTTCTCTTTGACCTGCATGTGTGGATTTATGATAAATTACAGTAAACAGCATTTAAAATAATGTAGGTCACACATCACACCGAAAAAGAGTGAAAGTGAGAAGCCCCAGACCACATAAGTGAGCATTACAGGGAAATTCAACCACAAACAGTAAGAAATGCACTGTCATAAGATGCAGGATGTCGATTGAGACTCCCTTTTGTTTTCAACAGAATCTCTTTTATTTTGTCTTTGAACTGCACAGGAAATGGTGAATAAGGTTGTTTAGGAAAGTCCCCTTTTATTCTAACTAAATACATCTTTCTAGTAAACTTAAAATTCACACAAATTGTAAGGTTCATAACCGTTCTGAAGCTCTCAGGCAAACCTTATTCAAGCACCCCAGTAGCACTTTTATTTATGGAACCATTTGTTCGCAAGGCTTCAGTTATATGCGACCAGACAAAAAGGCCTTACTGCATATGAGAAACTTTTTTTTTTTTCATCAAATTTCAGAAAGTTTGTGAAAATGTAAAAGGCTGAAAAATCTAGAGGAGCCATTCAACGTCAGAACACACTCTGGTCAAACAGAACAAATTCAGAATTTTTTAGGTTTTCTACGTGTAAAACAAGAGCATTTATATATTGCCATCAGAAATAGAATGTCATTATATTCCTCTATTTAAAATACTTTGTTAAATTCAGGGGGACGTCTTCCACCTTGCAGCCCTGTGAGGAACATGACTGAACATTAATACAAGTCGTGGCTCTCAAATGAAAAGAGGAAACAGGTGAAGTAATACCTGCCGAACGTAACAGGGTTGCATTCAAGACCACCACATTAAACAATGTTTCAAAAACTGACCCGTGATAAAATAGTATTTATTTTTTTCCATACATATACTTCATTTTTAGAGGGTTTCACTGCATGGGGTACTCTAAATATGTCATGAGCGTTTGAAAAACTTAGTAGTGTTTTGACTCAGAGGGGGTTTCAAAATGCTTCACGTTTACATTTTGTAAAAATCAATCGTCTCTCCAAGACAAAAAACTACAAGGCTAAAGGTGGTATTAGAAATTAAGCACCAAACAATTACCTTTCCATTCGATATAAATGGAAACATTGTGCAACCTGTTCAATGACCATAATGAACATGGCAAAAAATATGTAAATCTGATCATTAGACACTAATTACTCAAATGCAATCTGGACCCACACTTTGTGTTTGCTTTTGTGGAGCCGTCGATCGGTAAACGATCACCGTGCTGATATTATAAGAAGTCTGTGGTTCCATCCACCAGCATTTATACAATCTGAGAGTCTAGTGATTTGACTTAGCAATATATTGAGCTATCGTATGACCATATCTCTATATTATAAAACAAAAACGAAGCAAAATCTTTATCATTAAGCTCTGTTATCAGTAATAGATCAGTGTCTCTGCATGTTCTAGCTATATTCTCATGTACAAATATTCATATCAAAAGTTATACAGCACAATTCTCACCATTTTCCTTTACAAGAACTTTGATTAGTGAACATTAAATGATTCACAAGTTTTAGATGAAACCAAAACAAAATGGTGCCGGCCTCAGTAAATAAAATATAGAATATAACAAACACGGAACTAAAATCTGCTTCAGGCACAACTTAAATAAAGGCATTTGTGAAAATTATCATATCAAATATGGCGCCGCTTATGTCCAGTATCCATAGGCTTAAAATGAAAAAGAAAAAAAAAAGAAATGCTTTTATTTACAAACAGCTAAAATCTCTGACAGATTCATGCTTCACTTCACAACCTGAATTTGTCCTTAAAGTGCATGCAATAATAAGCAGTTTTACCAAGTGGGATCTTGAGTTGTGATAAGATAAACGGATTGATCAAGCTAACGCCAAATTGATCATACATATCAAATAAAAAAAGAAAAGGTAAGAACTGTTGCCTAGAAAAGTGAGGGACCACAGTATACTGTATGCATAAGCACAATATGGAAGTATGACCAAAAGTTTTTTTTAACATTTTAAATGAATAAACTCTGACTTTATCCAGTGACCCCATACAGTAATATTCACATTCAGAGCATAAAAAAAGAACATAATAAAATAAAAGTAATAAAAAAAAAGACAAAGCAGCTTAACACCACGGGGGAGTCCGCAGCTCACATTCCACAATGTCCCTCCATGTAACACACACATTAAGCATCATACGAACATGATGGGATTCTACTTAAACATATCAAAGTGCCAATTTTACTAAAATTTCCTGATTTATTCAATTCATACCAAAAGGAGGAAATGGCATGGAGGAAAGAGTCTGTTATTTTTAACACATAAGTTTTGAGTTACACTGACTAGGTTTTTATTGACATGTTGCTGTAGATTCTTTTGTTTTACTTTCCCCCTTCAAGTTTCACAAAAGAAGTTCTCATTGCACGTGACACCTCGATTCGAAGATGCAATATCTAAGAGAGAAGAAAAGCAATAGAGAAAGTTATCCAGCTTTGCCACCGCGGTGCGTGACAAACGGGTCAAGTGGACGCGAAAAGGGCACGGATATGTTGTCCTCTAGAGATAAATCCACTTTCATCTGTTGTCTTCTTTGGGGAAGTCCAGAGATCCCAGGCTTCCAAAGCCAAGGCTTCTACTTTCTGTGTCAAAAGCGTTAATTTCTCTGTCCTGACGTTCCAGCAAGTGCTTGATCTTTTCAGTGCGCTCCTTCTGAAGTGCGGCCAGTTCCTCTTCAATCTGTAATCGAAGGACATGCTGGGAGTTATTTTGTTACGTGAACTCTTAACTTTAAGCTTTTGTTTTGCCCTGCCAGAGAGGGGGCTTTGGTGTCAGTAACTCCAATGCTTTTGCAGTAAGGTGTCACAAAAGCTCCAGATTAGTTTCCATTGGCTGTAGGTGATAGTTGTTGTTTTTTTTGTTTGTTGTTTTTTACCATTTTCAGACATTTTATAAACAATTAATCAATAAAAAATGAATTGTGAGTTGCAATCACCTCATAATGAACTTCCTTATTTAACTCAAGGCATATTCTTGGAAAGCCCAATCAGCAGATGCAATGGTATTTACTGAGCACTGCACAGTATGCCTACTGATAGTCCCGGGTGTATGAGCCCTGTCCATTTTGTACATTATAGTGGCTTTTCTCTCAGATCATTCTTGGAGTGTTGGATGATAAATATATTAAAATAAAATGAAAATGATAATAATTTATTGACTATTTTATTGTTTTAATCCTCTTACCACTGACTTTTTGTGTCAGCTCTGTCTTCTGCACCAGCTGGAATATGAGAGGTGTGTTACTAACTTCAACTGTGGAGATGTGCTGCTCAGTATTATGAGAATAAGCTAAACATATTAATTTAATAGTATTTCCTGAATTACCTTCATTTTAAAATATAATATCTTCGTGTCACATGTATGAAATGTTCCAAAACAATCACCTGAAACATGCTGCCTAACTGAATTATTCAAACAGCTCAAGCCACAGATCTTGTATCGGAGGTTCAGGTCAGGTTGTCAAACTAATTGGTCATATGTGCAGGTGGCAGGGCAGGTACAGTATTGCATGTCCTGATTCAGGTTTGGGAGCAGGTCTTGAAAATCAGGCCTTTAGAATACTCTTCCCTCGGACCAGAGTGTCAGCTTTGTACACAAAATATTTCTATAATAAAATTAATTTCTTTAGACTTTAAAAGCCTAGTTAATTTTTAAACAAGTAATATTCATACTGGCTTAAATAAACAATTTGATTGTATTTCCTGATCTTTGCTGAGCAACAGTTTTGTGTGGAAGGTATTAAGCCTGTCCCAGATATAGGCCTGTTGATTTCAGTGCATTAAGCAAATCATAACCTGGGCTATTAATTGAAGTTTTACGGTAGCACTAAACACAAAGTGCAGCTGAGGCAAAATATTGGACATTTTGGCTTGATGGTGGCCCCCTAATCCTGAGGAAGACATGAATATATGAACCAGATTTCATGACAATCCATCCGATAGTTGAAGATTTTTCGGTCTGGACCAAAGAAGTCGACCAAACATCCAACACCACCATCCCCTGAGCCATGCCACTAGGTCCACGTATGGCTTAAAATATTTGGGAAAAAAAAACAACTTTTTTCAATTATTATTTAATCTCATGCACACAGCATTGGGGTCTGGGGGCCCCTAACAATGAAGCAGTGAAGCTAATGTCAACAGAACAAATAAAGGCCTTTAACCCTTTAAATGACCCTGTGGCTTGTCCTCCAGCACCATTCCCATGACCAAACTTCTCAAAAAACCAAACTTCTTTGCTCTGTTTTCCTCCAGTTTGAAATGCCCCATTCATGTGCACCGCAATCCTTTAAATTCATCCTACTGTTGTAGCTGTCTACTATGAGCTTTACCAGTAGGACGAGGGCGCAACATGTCACCTCCAATGGATTCCAGAGTTCCAACCAACCATTAGGAGCCACCCACTGCTTTCCCATGCATTGCATGTCCAGAAATGCATGTCCATGTCCCAACAGAAGTGCTGCTGTTAACATATAAGGTGTCTCTCCAGACATTTATCTGTCCTGAGGTCATTCCTTTGAACAGTATGTTGTCATGCTGGATTCATTTAAAGTATTTTAGAATGGCTTTAAGCTTAAACCTACCTTCTGTTCAAGGTGCGCTCTGCGTATGGAGACCTTCTGCTCAAGTTTCTGCTGCTCTCGCTCGTGTTGGGTCTCCATCTGCGACTTGGTTTTTCTCTGGTAGGCGTCCAGGAGCTCCATCTCTTGCTTCAGCTGCTGCTTTAGAGCTTGGCACTCTGTCTCCTGCTCTGCGTCTAATCGCATCTAGAGACCCAGCAAGACAGAGGTAGTTACAAACACATTAACAACAAGCATAGGTTGGGCCTCATTTATCAAACTGCAGGCCAACAACTTTTTGCAAAAGATCTCAATTAAACAAAATGAAGTTTTCAAAAATGGATGCACATGTAGTCATGAGTGTTACCATCAGTCTGAGCTGAAGATCAAATGTGTTGTACGAATAAATACACAACAAACAAATCATGAATGAGGCCCACTTTTTGCTATTCATGACAAGATGCTTCAGGATCCTCGTACCGCTTGTGAAGCCATCATCTCATTGATGCTCTGCTCATACTGCTCAGCCAGTATGGCCAGCTTGCGTGTCTGCTCCTCTTTTAGGCTCTTCAATATCGTCTTATGGTCACCTTTGGGAGAGACCTCCAGCTGATGGTTTCTAAGAGCTTTGTACTGCTTGTTCTGCACCTTGCAAGTATCCTGGAACTGTTTCTTGATCTGCATCTCCAGCGTCTACAGAGGGTTAACAGAGAGACAAATGTTAGCGTCCTGTTCTTTCAGCTTACACACAATCAAAAGTCATCCAGTTATAGGTACGGCATAAACCAGATTTTGTTACTAGTTCAATTTGACCTTAACATGGATGCAAAATAATTCTACTGTTTTTTTTTAAATTACAGTAAACACTTGGCTACTCTCTTGCAGTATCCCTCTTATTTGATTGACAACGAAACAATTTGTGGATTAAGTGGTAAAATGATTTATGGATTTATCTGCAATGCCCTTGAACAGTTCAGTTTGCATACCGAAAGTGAGCCTTCACTGCTCAACATTGTAGCTGAAGCAAACTAGAACCATCACCTAACAGTTGCAGTGGCGCACCATCACAACAGGCAAACTGGGCAAATGTTTGGGGCCCCCAGTGTCCACTCATGTTAGCACATTTTCCGATGACAGCTATAAACCCCTTTAAACATCCCATAAAGGCACTATACTGTGGACTGTCAATGCCCCAAACCCCCCTAAATGGGGCCCCTAGAAAGAAAGAGAAAGAGAGCATGAGGCGTGCCCCTGATGTGAGGCTGCGGTGACCTGAGCTGAGGGCATGAAGTTAAACGTGACAGTGCAATGTGTGTGCAATTTAGGCTTTCTGTCAGTGAATAGATGCTACAACTCTTAAAGACCAAAGCCAAGCTCCTGTCATGCTTGTCATCTGCTGATTAAAGTGAAAAGGGTTAGCAAAGGAGGAAACCACCAGGACTAAAAAATGAAGCCAACAAAGAAGTGCCAAAAACTGCAGTTCCGTATATGGCCACTTGGGCTTGAAGCCAGAAGTGAGTCAATCCCCATACACACTCATGTTAAAATGCCCCAACTTTACAGCAATAATAAAAATGTTTAAAGGCAGGTACAAAAAACATTTTTGGTCACTATTGCTAATTCTCCCTTCATGACAACTGTACAGGGGGTGAATTTTTATATAACTTCATATAACCTTTTACATTTAAATAGCACTTAAATTTACGCATAATTATGGACAGGTTGCCTTGGGTGACACACTGGCTTCGGAAAGTGTCCTCGGCTTCTCAGTCAGATCCTTTCCTTGCTCCTCCAGAGCACCACCCTCTCGTCCAAATATTGTCACTTCTGGCTCCAAAAACCTAGATGGCGACAGCTGGAATGCTAAACTCAAGGCTTCAAAACAGGAGTCCATAAACAATACGTGGCATCACAGTAGCTAGTCAGCTTCATCACATGGAGCAGTGACAATCACCTGAAGCTTAATATCAGCAAAACCAATGACCTTGTGGTGGACTACCAGAAGAACAGGACGGAACACAAAGTTGTAGCCACGACAACGTGGACGCTTCACACACATCTTTAACCTGAAAGCACAGACGATCTACACAATCAAAACAGATGTGAGGTGAACACCCAAGTTAGTGTCACCAATTCAAATGTCTCCTTTTCTGTTCCTGTGTTATGGCGTTGAATCATGGCCAGAATTTGAGGTTGACCTTTGACCTTTTGGATCTAAAATGTCTTCACTTCGTCATTTTATCCTACTATACTTATGTGTGAAATGTTGTCACAATTAGCATTTGAATTATTCAGTTATAGCCAAAAACGTGTTCTGTGAGGTCATAGTGACCTTGACCTTTGACCTTTGACCAACAAGATCTAATCTTAAGTTCAGTTTAAAGAAATTCCCTCCAGGTGTTCCTGAAAATTTGCATTCACGAGAAAGAGACGGACAGACGGACATGGAAGGAGCAGTTGTCATGGCAACATTGTTAATGATTGTTACTACAGATTTCTGATGGGCAATTTAGAATAAGAACAGAAGATACATTTTAGGCCAACCAAATGTCAGAAGTGCAGAACAGTCGAGGGGACAGCACCTGCAGAGCTTTCATATCAAACCAATTATGTAATCCTCCTGTCATGAAACATGTCCCATCCCTTTTAAAGACAAACTTGTTAACTTACTGAAATGAAGTCTTCTGGATAACAGCTCACTAAATAACTACACAGTGGCAAAGAGGAAGTTCCACACACCTTGAGGTTTCTGGGCTGCTGCCGCTGCTCCAGAGTGTGTTTCCTGTGTAGTTCTCTCTGCCGCCGGCCGTTGTACTCCTCCTGGTTTTCCAGCTCTGTCTGGTGCTGCAGCCTCATGAGTTCAATTCGCAACTTCTGCAGCATCTGCAGCTGCCTGCGCTCCATGTCCTGGGTGGACTCGTCCTGCCGGATCATCAGGGCATGTTCCATCTCCTTCTGGGTCCTCTTCTTGTTCAGCTCCTGGGACGACAAGTTTGATGTAATGTCATTTTTAATGACAACAAATTCAGCCCCTAAATATTCCAATTTACTTTTGGATACTAAAAGGTACAGATGAATGACCAGAGCTGTGTATTTTAGCACCATTTACTACATTGCACATAGTTTCTTATAAAAGCTTGACTGCTTCCACCGGTTAAATTTGGTGTCCCTCTTTATTCTGTGTCAAGTCTTCTTCTTTTGTGCTTGTTTTTGCTGATATATTTCAGAACTGAAGTGTCTTCTTTATACACCTATGCAGATGACACACAACTTTAAATTGTAAATGGACGTACCTTTCTAATAGTCCATCTATTCAAAGCACCTTAACACTACATGTCACATTCACCGATTCACACACAATTTCATACACTGGTGGTCAAGGCTGTCATACAAGTTGTTAATCAGTTAACCATTCACATGCACTCATACAACAGTTTAGGGAGTATCTTGCCTGAGGATACTTAGAGGAGGAGACACCAGTTATCCGATTAGTGGATAACCTGTTCTACCTCCTGAGCCACAGACCACTTTCTTGTGGGAATTGTTTATCCAACCGAGGTGGTAAATTATCCAGATTGTTACCTGTAATTAGGAAATGACGGCCGAAACAACAGGCACACTAAATATAATAATGATTTTAGCATGTAATTGTGTGCCTTTACTCTGTGTACCTCTACATTAATGTTATAATTCACAAAAGTATATTCATTTTTTAACTGTGTTAGTGATGGTAGCTGACCTCTGCTGTGAAATACAATGTTAAAACGCAAAATTCTGCATTCTAGTTGCCATTTAATCTCACAGTTTAAAGTATTAGAAAATACAATTTCTTAAAAATAGAAAATTGAGAATGTTTTATAGTGGGGGAATGAGCTATTTTGTTCAGCATAACGAGGGCTGCTCTGAAGGCCACCATGTGTACCACCTTGTTAAGGCCCTTTTCAAATGTGAATATCTTAACTGGTTCCGGATTCATAATGTGACGTATGCTGTTTTATTTTTTCTCTTTTATGTCATAAAAACGTAAATTGAATACCTTGAGATTTTTGTTGAAGTCAGTCAGGGTAGCAGTTTGTAGAAATCACTTATTTCTTATCAATTAAATGTCATGAAGTCACATTACCTCTCTCAGTTGCTCCTGTTCAAACTCGTGCTTCCTGACTAGACTCCGGCGTTTGAGGGCCCTGCAGCTCCGGTCGTAGACCAGCCTCTGCTGGGCCAATAGATGAGCTTCCTCCTCAGCCTGAGAGCGCTGTATTGTTTCTTTGTGCCTGGACAGACGCTCCTGCTTCTCCTCCTTGGGTGTACAAGGGTCTTCGCTCATCTCCTTTAACACAGACACAAATAAAAAACACAAAAATAACAGAACAGATTGAAAGGAGTGTGAATTATCTGAAGACACTCATAGAGAATTTGTATCATGTTGAACAAGCATATGAAGTCATCAACTTTCCAGTGTTTTTGTTGGTGATATTTACTTCTTTGATCTTGTCTTTGCAAAGCCTGTACTCCTTTTTCTGATTCTCTAAGAAAGTAGTCAGCTCTTTCTTTTGCTGAGCAACAATCTGTTGCTGGATCCTCCTCTCTTCTGCTGCAACTGCCTTCATCTGTGAGGACACATTCAAACACTCAAATCAGCACCCTTTATTGATCTCCTAACACACAGACTCAAGTTTGGCATGAAGTGAATTCAGTCACTCTGTAGTTTCTGCCTCATTCACAAACAGCACCTGCTGCTGAGGATGTACCTCTTTGTCTGTTTGAGCAGCGTGGCGTTTGGCCAGTCTTTCCAGCTCAATGTAAGTGTTGTTCGCTTGTGTCTCTAATTCCTTCTGCAGCCGGAGCCTATGCTCATCCATCTCGGCCTTTAGCCTGTTCTCCAGGGCGATCAGCTGCTTCTGGTGCTGCCGCCGCATGCGCTTATACCCAGACATCTGCTCCCGCAGCTCAAAGTCCTGCTCATGCTCCTGGATCTACCTGATGACCTAGACGGAGGAACACAGGAAGCAGGAAGTAAAAGAGACGGAGCAGGGAGAGAGAAACAACTGCTGTGGGGGAGACGGGGCAACAAAAAGGGAAGACAGACAGATGGTAAGTCAGAGGCTAGGGCCTAAAAACAGACCACATGCAGTTGTGCAAACTGGAAAGTAATTGGTTTGCAGATTATTGCACATCCAAGAACTTGATATAGAAGTCTGACAGTCCTTCAGGGTTGACAGTGTCAGTGCCTTTCAGCATCAGTGTCACACAAAAGAGGTAAAGTTTATCAATATACAAAGGCTCTGCTGTTTTAACACTAGAAAGCAACATGAATTGATCAATCACCTTAGCACCAAACATAACATTTATGATGCCAGTATCAGGCTCAGGACCAATCTGTAAAAAGACCATTTAAGATAGACATGTCAGAAGATGTGCAAATGCACCATTTACAACCTGACAAAAAACAAAATCTCATCAGTAACAGACATGAGGCAGAGCTTTATAAGGAATAGCCTACATATAAATGCAATGCACACACATAAAAGCAGAGGCAGAGAGGGAAGCTGAGGATGGAAAAAATGACATCCATTAACAGGATCTGGTTGCCATGACTACAGATGTACAGCTGAGAACACAGACACCCCTTCCCTCCCCTCGTCACCCCCCGCCGCCAGCACGCATACACGCACACATACACTGACACACGCGCGCGCGAGCACACACGCGTATTTTTTTTTTTTTTTTTTTTTATGCAAACGGAGAGAGGGAGAGAGAGGGAGAGAGAGAGAGGAAGCTGCGTACCAAAGATGCTGATTTGATGGTGGCAATGTGTTCACAGATCTTGCAGTCGAGAGACCGGCTCTTGTGAGAAGTAGGCCGCAGCTCTGGCCTGGTGTCCCTGTGCACAGCCTCATCCCTCACGCAAGCATGGTCCTGCAGGGGGGGAGGAAAAGGAGGAGATAGTGGGGCTGGGTGCTTCCCAGGCCCTCCGCACTCGCTGCTTCTGCTAGAGCTGCTATTATTGCCGAATCTCCCTGAATGCAGCACACATCCAGCTTTAAATGCATCCTTCCCCCGCTTGTTCCCCCGCTACTGTCTGCAAGTTCTTCCTATGAGAGAAAAGGGCATTGCCAAACAATTGCAGGCACCACCGAGAAGGCAGCTACTGGATGTAGTCGTTTTTTCTGGCGTCCCCCTCTTCCCAAAGAGGAGGAACCAAATGGCTCCGGTGGATAAGGGTTGAATTATGCAATGCCTACCATTGATAATCGGAGAAAGATAGCACGGGGATGTATTTTACTGCCACTCTTCTTTTCCGTTTCAAAATGCAAGAAATGTTTGGGAGGAAAACCACTTTCCCTGTGTTCCAGTGATCGCATGTGTTGCCATATTTAAAAATGTTGGAATCAGATAAGGCACATCCAAACATGGTTTTCCCTCGAATATGTCGCTTGATGATCCGTTTGTATTCCACTCGAATTTCTGTCCTACATTTACAGCGCACTTGGTCATGGTAGGTGGTTCTGGTGCCTTCTATTCATCTCTTTCCTCGGTCCCTCTTCTACACTCCCCCTTCCTTTAAAGAGACACCACAATACTACAGGCACATCTCGACGAGCCTCAAGTTATTTCACATAAGGATCCATCACCAGATTATTCTCTTTAGAAATAAAAATTGATTCGTGACAGCAGTGTGACATGTCAATATTTTAAAAATAAAATTGCGTTGTTATCATTATTGCTGGATATTTTCACCAAATCCACTCCTTTATTTTTAAATCATTCAGCCTCATCACATTATATACGGAGCAGCTATATGATAACGTTTATACTTTTAGACATAAACATATTTTTCCTTAATACTTCTTTTTTTCAGAGGGAGATTGGAAAATGAGATCCATATTGATGCAACAAAAAGATAAGAAAATGTTTTTCTCTGTGGACTGTGAACATTATTTGTATTTTTGCAGTTATGATGAAGCAAAGAGACTTTAATAGGCTACATTTTTGCGTCTCTAATTATTCCTGTCATTACTTCACGCGGCCACATGAGGGCGAAAGAAACAAATATTTAAATGCAGTCACTGTTAACCCTTTTCCACTAACATGGAACCGGTTCTGGTCTGGTTCCCGCACCTACTTCTGAACTGCTCAGAGCATTTCGACCAAAAATAAACTGGTTCAGAACCTGAAAAGTGAAGTCACTCTGATGTCATCGAAATCTGGTGCTTGGGCAGTGACTTGCAGCGTCAGCAACCAACAAAATGTCCGCATGATATGCGGGTAGTTGCCGTTATAGTTAAATGGTGCCTGGCAGCATCAGTGGGGAAATGCAGCAGGACAAGGACGACAGTTAAGGCGGTGAAAGTCCGAGTGCGGTGGATGGCTCCACCACACACCGACTTTAACCTGGGTGAGAAGTGCTTGCATCCTGTAAGATTCTAAAGCCAAACCCTGTTCTTTTTTCCTAAATCTAACCAAAGTTCTTGATGCCTAAACCAAACCTAAAGGGGAAAAAAACACGTTAATTTGGGGTATTGTACTGACGTATGTTTACTTTGAAAGAGACTGTATGTAAATGTTAAATTTCCTGTGAAAACAAAAGCGTATTTTGAAAGATGTGCATGCGTGAGCGCCTGGCTGCCATTGGCTACACCTTTTTCTGCCCTATGGCAACTCAAGAGGGTCATACTATAGGCCTATAGAACAGTCTGTTACAATAGCACGCTAAAACTGATCCTGATTTTTTTTTTTTGGTGGGTCTTTTTTACATGGCTAAAAACGAATCTAGGCAACGTTTGCTCAGCGCCATACAATTGTGTAGTTTAACTGACACAGGATTTTCTACCCAGAAGTTATTGTAAATAAACATTGTGATTCGGTATATAGGTTCCTCTGTAGCAACCTGGATGCCCTGATAAGTCTGCGTGAAATTCTAATCCCCTTAGCAACCACTTAGTGACAGCGTACCATTGCAACTTCTTTAGATACAGAGAAAAAAATCTAGCAACAATCTAGCAGCCCATATCAGCCACCTAGACTGTTCCACTGGAATTGTATTGCTTGGCAACAGATTTGATCCATTTTTATTTCCTGTCAGCTGATGTAATTTACATACACTGCAAAATATCTCAACCAAGGGAAATAAAAAAGAAGGAATGGTCATGATGACAGTGACAGTGTTGCGGGAGTCAATGGGGCAGGTACTGTAAATCACACTTTAACCCATTATATTTTTGTTGTTCAGTCTTTGACGAAAATTCCTTCCACTATATTAAAATACTCACAATACATGATGTTATATTATGTTCCAACCCTCACCTATGGTCATGAGCTCTGGGTAGTGACCAAAAGAATGAGATATGGATACAATCAGCCAAAATGAGTTTTCTTTGTGGGGTGGCTGGGCTCAGCCTTAGAGATAGAGTAAGGAGCTCTGACATCCAGAGGGAGCTCAGAGTAGAGCCGCTGCTCCTTTGTGTTGAAACGGCACCTCCCATTAGAGGTGTTCTGGGCATGTCCCACTGGTAGGAGGCCCCGGGGCAGACCCAGAACACATATAGCATCTATAGCAACACCTCAGTTAAATCTTAATCAGAGAAATTTTGCTCACTAGTTTGTGCTGCTGTTGATATGACTACTTTCCACTTGTGTCTGTTGGTGAGTGTGTGAGCAGGAGCTGAGGTTCATGTTCCTGAATGTGTCATGATCCAGGGTTTTTTCTTTGTAGTCTTAACTCTGGGGTTTCATGTGTTGGGTGTCTTGTTTGCATTCTTCCTCATTTCATGTTCATTTATGTTAAAACTATTTCTTGTTTTGTTTTTTAGATTCACTCCTAATGTATCATGTGTGTTTTTATTTCCTGTCTTTGTGTGTTTTCCTGCTTTAGTCTTTGTCAGTCCCACCCTGATTAGTTTCACTCACCTGTTCTTACTCCCCCAATTAGTGCCTTTCCCTCATTTACCCAGTCGCACACCTGCCCTGTGTTAGCCTCATTAGTCCTTCCCTGCTTCCGAGTTTTTCCCAGCCAGTCAGCTCCCTGCCTGTTCTTCTGCCTCATGACTTTACCTCACCTGAGCTGCCACCCTTTTTCTCCACCTGTGATTCATCCCTTCATCAGACTAGTTTGTTTTCAGTCTTGGCTCCTTGAGTTTGGTTAGTTGACGTTCAGTTGCTGTTTCTGTGGAATAGAAAGTGATCTTTTTGAGCTCCTGTGATCTGTTGTTTCCTGTATTTGGGTTCACCTTCTCCACACCACATAACAGGATGTTTGTCTTGCTGTGGGTTATTTAAGCATCAAGTTACACCTGTTAAAACACTTAAACTTAACCTGTGCATAAATCACAATTAAGCTTAAAGGTCTTATGTATGACTAAAGAGTGTATGCACTCAATATGATCATTAATACTGGAACTTTTACTGATCTGCTGCTTATCTGATCTGTTTCAGCTGAAACATACAAACAACACTGAGCACTTTTTTGGCTTGAGGCCTGATAAGTCCAGTGGTTGAATTTATGGCTTGCATTTTTATCCTGTTGATAGTGAGGTTGATGATGGATGGAGGAAGGATGACAGGCAATCTGAGGGTTCTGTATGTGAACATTCGTGATGAGGTTGCAGCATAAAGTGACTCCATGGATGCACAGAGCCTCTGCTGGATGTGTTAATGCATGTTAATAGTCTGTTGGCCAGAGCAAAACTTTTTTAGTTGTCTTAGATGATTTCAAGACATTTTAAGCTCGTCTTTATCTAAACTGACAAACTATTTAGTAAGGTGAAAATTTCCATTGTGAGGGTCTAGAGAGACAAAAGAAACAAAGGAATGAAAGAAGGAAGAAAAGAATGTTGTTCTGCAAAACTTTCCCACCCTGCTTGCTTTAATCCTCAGTCAATAACAATCCAAAGCAAGAGCAGGGACATGTCATCACTGCAGGCTCAAATTCCTCAAAGGACAGATTCAGGGTGATGTGCTGATTAATACAACAAACCTCATAAGAGATGTGAAAAAAATTGGTAGCATCACTTAAAGAATCGGTTTTTTTTTTCACTTTTTTTGTCACTTTGATGATGCATCTATCTTCTAAATCAACTTGTAATTTCATCCCATACTATTTTCATTTTCTAAATACAGGAACATGAAGGTCATGACACTTAATTTTCCATCTTTTATCATGTACTAAAAATACATTAAATCATTTTTTTTGACTGTATTAAACTGTCCTTGAGTGATTCGATTCTATTTGCATGCAACAACCAACCACTGGCAGGACAATCAACAAACCAAGCCGGGAGATCAATCAGAATCCCTCATATTTGTGCACATATTTCAGACAAAATCCTCGTTTTTCATCATATTTTCTGTGTTTAAAGCAATTATGTCCATGTCTTGATATACAGAACAAATACAACACCCTAGTTAAAGTGTAAAACCAACCTATGGCACTAAGTGTCACTGTTTACTTTGAAGTGTCCTTTATCAGATCCGCTCAGCACCTGACTTTGATCCTTTCAGCCTCCACTGCACTCTCAAGCTGCTGCACATTTGCTTTAAGGTTTGTCAATACATGTATGGTAGAAAATCATATGGTTCAAAACAGATTTTTGGTGCATTAGTGTTCGAGGGTATGTGTTTACAGCAGTACCATTCAGGAAGTAAATTCAATGTGATAACTTCAAAACAGCTGACCTTCTCTCTGTCAAGGTCTATGAGGGAAACTGCAGATTAATGTCAACATGAAGAAATAAAATTAACTTGAATACCACAGACAAACAGGAAATAAGACAGTGTCCAGATACTGCGTTAAATATGACATTGGTGCCCTCTTGTGGACTGTTTGACCTTAATAGGATAATTTGACCACAATTTTTTGAAAGCAGTGAGAAATAGAGCAATGTATAATTGATTAATACAGATTAAAGTGGATCCTAGTAATCCCTTAATCTGCTGACAAATGCATCAGTAATGAGAGACACTATAGAAAATTACTTTCTGTCTTTATTTATATGGCTGAAGCTGTTTAATACATTTGTATAAGATTATACATGAGGACAGCTTCATTAGGCTGGTTATTCCATACATCAATATACAACTTTCAGGACAAACACACACAATGAGTCTATGCTACAACCTTTACAGTGTTTCTCTTCCTCAAAAGCAAATTAAAATTCAACCAAAGTAATTGTTAATTAGATTGTCATGTTACACAGAAGCACAATGCAACCTTTTTATCATCAAGTAAATAAGATGTTTAGATATAAATAGTCCATTTCCACTGTCCATTATCGGCCAGTATTGTCATCCATAAGCTCCACAGTCCCTCAGGTCATGTAAGGTCACAACTACCTGCTGTCAGCATGTATGTTTTCGTCTAATAAGGATATTAGAAATGATGGCATGTTGTTAGGAATGCAAAGTCACGCTAGTCCTTTTCAAGAGCTGACAAGCAAAAATAATTCCTTTATTCAGAGTCAGAGTCAGTATGACGATGAGTCTGCATGTGATTTTGAAACCAAAAGTGATTGCAACATGGTGTTCTACTGGTGACAAAGCACTAGTTTTGTACAAAAAGTTGCTGCGCACAGCTTGGGCTACATCCCGATTGTAGTTTCAAATTCTTGCTTACTGGTTTCACTTTTCACCGTCCTGCGTCTGCCTGATCTGAACAGGTATGACAATCTCATTGGCTGAGTCGGTGATGGATGTCCTGGGGGCGGGGGCCTCTATGGACAGAACTCCATCACCTGACAGTGAAGAACTGATGTGCTGTGAGTCCACCCCCTGCGGCAGCCTTGAAGAAATGAGGAGAAAGTTTATTTTGTCCTCTTGCCTCTTAGACATTTCACCACTTGTTTGCAATAATAAGACTTAATGCTTAACTTAACTTAACTTAACTTAACTTAACTTAACGCAATACCCAGCAATTATATTGAATTTCACCAAGATCATTTTTCAACATTTGTCACATTCACAGAGAGAACTCACTTGTATTTCCGGGTGAAGCACCTTGAAACCGATCCATGCTCATCCTGCCTTTCTTCATGATTTCCTTGTAACGAAAAACAGAAATAATTTTAAAAAGCTATGTTAAGAAAATAATGTTAATGATAAAGCACAGATTGATTAGATTCATTAGGATGTTTTTACTTAAAGGATCAGTGTGTAGGATTTAGTAGCATCTACTGGTGAGGATTGTAGATTGTTTCCAGCTGAAACTTCTCTGAAACTTCCCCTGTGGGCCAAGTATGAACTCCTGAGGCCATATTCACAAAGCTTCCTGTACAAAGAGCTGTTCTAAGAAAATTCTTTTGTTTTCTTAGAATTTCCCCTTAAAGTTAAGACTAGGTCCTTGTAAAGATAAAAGCTATTCACAGAGCATCTTAGACCTTAAAAGAGTAGGAAGGACTTTGAGAGTTTCGTAAGCAGAGGAGAAAATGGCAGAAGGATTAAGAGGTACGAGAAATATTCTCAAAACGCTGGATGACAGTGAGTTAATGAAATGCTAAAGAGTTGATGGTGCAGGGCTAATATTTGTGGTAGATCTCTTAGAGATACATACATTTCCCACCAACGCAATAACTCTATAACACCAGAAATAAAATGATCACAACACTAAGATATTTGAACCGGAAAAATGCAACAGTGCAGCAGTGATGACTTGAGTCTGTGTCAACCTTCCATCAGCAGAGTGATCACACTGACAATGACAACACTTTCACAGTCTCACATTGTGATGCAGTTCATCTCATTTCCACTGGGTGTCCACACCTTGCAGGCTCACACAGGGGTGTGTCTGTGACAACCAATCACAACTGTTAAAAGAATGCTTCATACCTAGCAAGGGGGTCAACCACACCTCCTCACTAAGGTAATACTTTCTGTCCCTTCCTTGCTCTTCTAAATCACCCCTAAGCTAGGAATCCTCACTATTTTTTTAGGCTACGTTAAATGTTCTCTGAGAGTTCTCAGAATGGTTGTGAATACAGCCCCAGGCCCCTGGGCACCAGTATGCAAAAGGCCCCACCAACTCTCCAATACAGAGGTAAGAAACACAGACTTTGTGGTGGTTTTGCCCTTTTTGTTGTTGTTGTTGTTGCTCTGCGTGTCTTTGTAGTCATTACGCATCTTTTTGTGGTAATTTTGTGACTCCTTCATGGTTTAGTTTGGTGACTCTTTGTAGTCGTTTGTTTCTTTGAAGTCATTTTGTGTGCTTTTTGCCTCTCTTTGTGGTTGTTTTGGCCCTCTCTGTACTTATTTTGTGTATCTTTGCAGTTCCTTTGCAGCTCTTTGTGGTCATTTTGAGTCTCTTCCTTGTCGGCATGTGTTAATTTAGGTGACATTTTGCAGGTAAAAGACAGGGCACTGACACTTTGAGCCCTTGGGTCTGTGCTCGGAAGACCTGTCCAGTAATGCATGTCTGCAGAGGTCTCTTCCTCTACAAAACAAATGGACCCTAAAGCAGTTTCACATTTACAGACTGTGTTCAGCTTGTCGCAGAAGGGCTGCTAACTATGGTGGCCAACACGGGAATCCAGATTCAGGCTTTAAAGAGGTTTTTACCGGGAGCCGAATTATTAGCAGAGATCTCTTCCTCTCCACAACAAATGGAACCTGTGATTAAAACCAGTAAATAAAGTCGTTTCAAATACAGTGAATTCATGTTTTTGCATCAGCAAAGACACAAATGGCCCTGTGTAGAGCAAGTGTTTGGTTTGTCTGCTCTGGGCTACCATAGAATCATGGCAGTGCAACATGGCAGACTCCATGGACGAGGACGCACTCCTCATGTAGATATAAACAGCTCATTCTAAGGTAACAAAAACATATTTTTAGGTGATTATACATGAAAGAAAACATACTTATAATATATACATTACATATTTGCCAACATATCCCCCTAAATCCTGCACACTGGACATTTAAGTTTTCTCACATCTCACAAATAGCACATGCAGAGTACCTGATATTTGCAAGTACCCTTCCTTGGTCGTGATTGTAATCTCCTCTGGTGAGAAGTGATTGACGTCCAGATTAATCTTCCAGCTGTCTTGCCCAGTTCGGATCTCTGACACCCCGCTCGTAAGTTGCCTCAGATCCTTTTGGTTCAACGTCGCAGGGTGCTGACTGCTGAATGGAGGCAGAAGGGGAGTTTGTGTGTACCCAGGCCAGGAGAAAGCTGCCAGTCTCCTCTTTGACCACTCTATCCAGTCCAGATCACTTGGATCCAGGAATGGAGGGAGGCCAAAATCCTGCGCAAAGATTCGGCTCGGCTGCGTCCAGTTTGGGAAGGGATCCCACTTGACATCTCGGCGGAAAATGGGACGGGATAGTATTTTATTTTGGTCCCCCATATCCTGAAAAATAAGCTCAGAATGAAGGGAAAGGATGGTGAAACTGCAAAGGCTTAGAGCTCCACCCTAACAAACAAATCGAGATTGATGATTTGGACTCTAAACAATAGGGCAGCAGTATTTTTATTCCCGGCAGAAAGTGAGCACGAGGTCTGAGGAGAAGGCTGCTCTGGCATCTGTAGTGCTCTCCTCACACACTTTATATACCCAGCTGATTCATTCTAGCACTTGTCCAATGTTAAGTGTGATCTAAAGGATGAGAATGACTTGTATGTCATGAACTGTGGTGTCACTCCTCCGTTGCCCCTGGACCTGGAGAGGATAATGCTAACTATTCAGTATTTATATCTCTGGAGTGTCTGTGGCAAGTTGTTGGTGAGTGACTCTGGAAGCAGCAAGCAGACAGTTTATTCAGCAGTGGCCTCTGCAGTCTTGTCACATACTGGTGCTCATTGTCCATAGAAATCACAGCCTTGTGTTATGTGAGGGAACAGCACGTACATTCAGAGTCACACCGTAAACAACAGAGTTACTTCCAGTTTCTCAACACAAGACTGAAGGAAAAGAACTCCAAACAAACATTATTCTGTTGTGAGCATGTAGGGCAAATTACAACGTTAATGACATGTTTACATTCAGGACAAAGTGATGGACTGAGGCGCTGACGCTGTCGAGTGCTGGTGAGGAATTTTGCATCCAGAGCAACGTCTTCATGGGTGTTATGTTATGCAAATAATGAAGTGAGCTTTAGAGAAATAAATCATACCATTGGCATTAGAGAGGAATGGTATTTATTTATGAGGCAATATCTGAAGCCTTTCCATCTGCACTCATCCAAAGCATCAGACCAAGATATTAACTAGATAGCCTACTAGACTATTGTTAGCAACACCATCTTGAATTACCATCAAATAGGCTATTTTAATTTGTATATACTTCAGATCATCATAATAACCTTGGTAAATATGGAGAAGTTTCCTCTTTGAGTCATAGAGGGATACAGTGTCTTGTAGGCCAAACTGTAGTGTCGCCGTCTGACAGTCCACAGATTTTGTTACCTTTTTAGCACACATGATTTCTTCCTCATCAAGAATGAAAATGTGCAGCTTCTTACTGAAAGCATCCAAATTATCTGTTTTCCATGTTCAGTGTGACATTTGTTTGCAGGGCTTCCATCATACGTGCATTCAAGGTCCACATATGACAAAATATGACACTATTTTGTTGAAAGGTTAGCCCTTTAATGTCCTCAAGAAGAAAAAATCAAAGGAAAAACTTTTTCTCTGCATTTTTTATTTGCTTATAATAACAAAAATCAATGTTAATTTTTTTTTAGCAGACCCCATAGTTTTTTAAATATAGGCCTCTACCACACAGCTGTGACAGCTGTGATGGCCCTTCATGGTAATGGTACAACAGGAAAAAAGTTACAAATCATGTTCTGTTATAATGTTAGAAATATGTTAGTTTACCAACATATAGCAATTTCTGACCATGGAATTAGTAGTAATACCAGTACTACTATTATTTCCATGTATGTATTCTAGATTTTTACCATTGCAGTACTTCAAAGCATCTCAAAAATGGTGAAAAAAAATCATGTTGATAGAATTGTTTTCATCAAATATATAATGGAATAATATTAATGTTATGGTATTAACAACAATGAATATTCATTCTTTTTTTTTAATTTCATAAGAATTGCAAATTGATTATCTTAGCATCACTACCTTTGCCATTAAAGGGCAATTCATCCATTTCATTGAGCATAGCTTTAGGCAGTAAAAAAACCATACGGATATATATAAAATGGATTAAATGTATCATATAACAACAGTAAATGATCAGAAGATGTTTTATTTCTTAGCAGATAGTCAGTTTTAATTATATTAGCTTAGCTTCTCTGCCTTTACCATTAAAGGACAAATGAATTGTTTTGCAGAGCTTTTTTTTTTTGTTAATTATTTGACCCTTATTAGATTTTTATTTTTTGTACAAGGTTACTCAAACCTGTTCAGTAAGACCTCTGGAACTATAATTTGTTAATAAACTTGCCTACCTTTGAAAATCCCACCACACAGAGCCTTTGTGTCTGAAGGAGGTGAACTGACAAGGCATATGATATTAAGACACAGTGACATCTAGTGGAATTTTTTTATCATAATGTGCCTGAACTGAATGTTAGAGATAGATTTAGGCTAAATTAAATTTAACTGATTTTTCATTAAGAGATAGTGAGTCAAAATGTGCTCTACAAAGCAGTTAGTACGTTACAGGGTTTAAGCTTCTACTGGTATCTGACAATTATCTATATGCACAATATGAAATAGGCTACATGATAGTAGGGCTGTGTCTGTGTATAATAGAGAAGATTCATTTTGTGGCAGGGTGAAAATGCAGTCTGAAATCATTTGTATCTCACTGTAATTTTTGCTAGGAAACTTATCCATAATCCCCAAGGGTATAAGCCTACCTCATTGATAAAACAACAATAAGTCTACTGAAGTTATAAATTATCATTGCCAAATAGCATTTTTGTTAGTTTTAACTGATAAATAATGAGAAAACTTCATTGTAAACGTTTAATTACACTTTGTCATGGAGTATTGAGATAAAAGGCTGGTCAAGAACATCTTAACAACATGTTGTTATGTCTGTGTAGCTTTAGAAAATCATAATTCACACTGAGTCTGAATTATAGTTACACAACAAACTATTTGAAAACTTTATTGTCCAACATATTTAAACATAGTAAACTGTATGACAGTATTCATCAGCATTTGATGACAATGCACAAACAACAAGCATTTCATTTTATAGTTTTTTTTCCTGTTTCTGTGTATACATATATATGTGTGTGTGTTTATATACATATATAAATATACAGGTGGCCTGAAAAGCTGCCCAAAGTCTTTCTTTTTCTTCAGTAGACCAAAAACAATGATAATGGAGTGTTCAGACAGTGGCAGGTTTTTTGCTTTTATTAATGTTTGACCTTTCATGAGACTTTTATCAGTTATTGTTAACTTATTGAACAGGCTTACAGTGTGTTAGAATGCTTTGCAGTGACGGTGTGTCTGGTCAAAAGTGCAACACAAGTTATAATTTCAAAAAACCTGTGCAATAATAGCCATGTAAAAGATGGAGTGAATAGTTACTCTTTAACTGAGCAGAGACCTTTGTATGTTTAGTCTGGATCATGGCTGTGCTTTACAATACAATACAAGATGTCTCTTTTGTGTTATGTGTGTCTTTACCTACTGAAAGCATATATTTGTGAACGATTCATTTTAAAGGTACACAGTTTCCAATAGCTGAGGAGTTGTGGTTAGAAGGCTGATGTCGTCTCATTGTCTCGTTTTCTAAAATAAAATAAAAAAGAATAGAAACAGTTAGAGGGTAATGTACTTTCATTCTGTATGGGGAGACTATACACAGCTTCTGTGAAACTTTTCCACATTCATTAAATGAGTTAATGAATTTAAAAGATGTTGTCCTACAGATTAATAACGCATCAACTGAAGATACTGCACCTTTGCTTTCTCTTGGAGTGGAGTACGATTGTTGTTATAATTAAAATCAGTGCTGCAGCTCCAACAACTGAACCAGCCACAATTCCTGCGATGTTACCTACAAATGACAAAGATGTTTTTAAAACAGAGGAAGTTCCTAGGAAGTTTCATTACCTTTTTACCTTTAATAGTTAACTGCATAGATTCAGACAGAAAGTGAGAGTACATGCAACAGTGATGCCCAACCAGGTAGAACTTTGTTCTGCTGACACAGTCATCCCATGCCTGTACTTTTTTTTTTTCTTGTCCAGTTCAGTGGAACACATTGGCTTAATGTTATACGGATGTCTCCTAAGTATTTTTTGTGTTGCTACTGATTAAGGGTGTAGGTTCAATTTCCACTTTGAGTTGGTGGGGGACACATTTGAATAGGGGGTTTGTAGGTCTTCTGCCAGAAAATTTTGAGCGTCAAACACTTATTTTTATGAACCAATGTGCGCCTTTTATAGACCAATTTATGATGTGTATGTGTCTTCAATTTTGTCAGAATAAAAAGCCTTTGTTTCTTTCATGTTTTTCTTGGGGGGAGCATTCCCCTGCATCCCCCCTTTCCCCGAAATCTACATCTATGCATTAGAATGTATTGAATTAAAAATACAGTATGTTAAGTGTAGCCTTTGAGTGCATGTATTTGCTTCAAACAAAGGCAAGAAAAAATTAATTCTTGTCATTTGTGATTTGCCCTAATGTACTTCCCAGCCATGCAGGCAGCTTAACTGAAAGCATGGTTCTTGGTATGGCAATGTCTGTTGATACGTCTGTTGTGTCACCTTTTTTTCCCAGACTGATTAGCTGGATTGGCAAAAAATCTTGTACCAACATTCATGGTGCCCAGAGGATGAACTTTACTGACTTTTATTATCCTCTGAGATTCTGACTACAGGTGAGATTAACATTTGTAGATTTGAATGAAATCTCTTGTCAGCTTTTGGATATACTGCAACAAATTTTTGTACAACCTCTCATTGTCCCTGAGAGGATGAACTGTAAACACTAATGATCCCTAAACGTTTCTTCTAGCACCATCAAGTGTTCAGGTTTTAGTTTAGTATGCTTAACACAGGTTTATCTCCTGCTACTGCATTCACATTCATGTAAGAGTGTCACCCACCAGGCGGATAAGCCACCTAAGAGTTGAAGAGGTTTGTTTCCAAGAGCGCACAAGAAAACCTTCCCGAACAAGTCAGTAATTATACACAGAAAAAAGGAGCAAATTTTCTGTGCCAAATATGAGCACAAATACAGGCACTCATTGACATTAAGAGCACAAAAAGTTTTTGAAAAGCAGCTACTCTGGACTGGAACAGGTCTCACTTTTCTGCATCCGACAGCTTCCCTCCTTTTTCCTGTGAAGCTGCGTGTTTCTCGTAAGAGTGGGACAAATGGCCACATTAGTCACCTGCCACTGTTGTTTCTTGGATGAACTGCACACTTGCAAACATCAACGTCTGCTCAAGTTTACGGGAAAAAGTGGCTGAGCCTGTGAACGCCACAGTTGTGACATGAAAAAGTCTCAGGCGAGCATGAGTGACCGACCGACCTTTGGCACAGCAGCACAGCTTTTAAGCCCAGTGCCATATTTGACTGGAATGCAGCCGCAATTGTTGCTTCCATAAATATTTGTATAAAAATGTCATGAGTGATCTGATTTTTTTTTTCAACACTATAGAGCTGATTCGATGGATCAAATGATGCACAGGAGGACACACACACACACACACACACACACACACACACACACACTCTCTCTCAATACAGACACATTTGCCACTGCTGATTTGTGAAGATCAGAATTATCAGACAAAACTTCATAACTTTTTCATACTTGGAATCACGCAGGATGTGTCCTGTCCAGACCACTGGCCGTTCGACTGGCAGACGCGCACTTCTGATCCTTTGAGTTTGTACCCGTCATCGCAGGACAGCTTCACCTTTGATCCTTGTAAATATGTGGTCCCCTCCTTCTTCCCATTAGTTGGCGGTGAAAGCCATCCACAGGATGTCACTGCACAGCAAAACAACAACTGTGAAGCCATGCCATTGTCTATTATAATCACTTTTTCATTGTGTGTTTTTAGAAACTCACCTGGCTTTAGATCCTTCACAAGGGAAATGTGACTCTGGAAAGACATTTTAGTGGCATTTCCCATTGCTGGACTACGGCCTACCAGGATGTCATACCTACAGGACAGAGATACTGATCAGAAAGTGAGCTGCTGTAGTTAAGAAAATTGTTTCACTTCCATGCATTTAAACAAAGTTGAAGAATGCATCATCAGGAGCTAAGATATTACTTTTATTCCCTGTATGGGGCAAAATCTAAAAATGCTGCGTCCTACATTTCCTTACATGCTTTTTGTGAGACCTCTTTGCTTGGTCATTACCCATGTCCTTCAAACTCATACTTCCAATATAGAATGCAACCTTTTTGTATTCAACAAGCCAAAATTATGGCCTGTTCTCATTCCCAGGTTGTCAAACACTGTCAGATATCCTTAACATGTAATATTGACACCAATGGCGCAACTGACATAGTGTAAAGAGCAAGAAAGTCTGCTAAGGACAGGGGGTGGGGAGGTGGATGAGAAACACTTTAATTGAAATCTGGATCATTTCTCTTGATCCGTCTTGATTGATTCCACATGCAACCACTAGGTGGTCTGTTAGCGATAGGGGACAAACAAGTACAGGTGCAAAAAGCTTTATCTAAATACTGAAATGAAACAGGTTTAATATCCAGACTTTAAACTCACTGGGGTATCACAGTTCTTGTCACATGTTAAATCAAAAGTCAGAATTATTTTTATGTTACATTATGTAATTTACGCACGGCCCACACTGATATCACATGATGTATTTCTGTCACAGTATTTTTATTATTTTATTTATTATCTAACCCGTTTTTAACAAAAATAAGTCTCACTGAGGTCAGTGATTGTTTTTTTTACAAACGTACTTATTTTAACCCAAAAAATGACTTTATTTCTAAACCTAACCGAGTAGTTTTGTTGCCTAAACCTAACTGTGACCATTTCACAACATTAACCACGTGTTGCAATGTTTGTCAGCTGTGCATCACGTAGATACACTAAAGGGCGCTGGGTGCGTTGTTATCAGACACCTATGGGTGTGACAAAGTGTCAGTGACCTGGGACTGAGGACAGGTTGAAGATAACACTGATGACATCATCAGGATTTAGAAAGTTCCCCTCAGGAGTGGTACTTCTAATGATGTGTAAACCTCCCCATATAGAGACATGACTTCATTCTTACCGAGATAGCCAACATTTGTTTTTTTAGTTCATTAATTATTAAAGTGAGTAAAAGTAGATAGAAGATTTTCTTGTCACACCTGCAGAACTGAGCGCCCTCTCCAGAGCATATCTCAGCTGCTTGATTGGCTAATGGATCATCTGGACTCTCAGGGACAGAAAACACCGGAATAAAGGTGTGGTCGTGTCTCGGATAGTAGAGATATGTGTTCAAAAGATAGTCTGAATCATATGTGAACAAGGCAGACTTGTTGGAGATGGCCCCTGTAAGACAGAGAGAAACATTAGACAGTTACCATTAAAAGTGCTTCAAGTTAAGTGGAAACTTTGCAACATGAAAATTCAAAGGGTGTGTCCCAGCATGCAGGGGACATGACCCCTAACAGGAAGCAGTATGACAAGATGAGGTGTGACAAGAGGACCTTAAACTTTGACCTGCGTGTAATTTTTCCTGACTAATATCCAAGATAATTCAGGAGTCAGGAATAGATTTATGATTACAGGTCTCCATTTTTAACCTGATAATAGTCCTGACCTTACTCTCCTAGTTGCCTTATATTGGCCTTGACTACATTTGTTTTACTTATTGATCAAATAAATCATTTCCTACTCAACCATTTCACATCATAAGACAGTGAATGAGTTGCTTCTTATTATGTGGGTGGTTTCATCTAATAGTCCAAATCTCATGTGATTCATAGTCTATGTAAAATATACAGATGTAAACATCACATTCATTTTGAAGAACAGCACATAATCTGCATTGTGAGATTTTTTTCTTACAGCTTGCCCCAAAGCTGAACACCTCCTCTGGATTGTTGTGGTTCTGCACAAGTTGGCCGTTGGTGAGAGCGAGATCATCCCTGGGGTCACCGTTCATCTTTCCCAGCAGTCCCAGGGTGGAGTTTTTGAAACCCTCTGGCAGGAGCACGGTGGTTGTCATGGTTCCCTCTCTCAGTCGGACTTCCACCCCGGCTCCACTGGGGAACATCACGGTCACATTTGTAGAGGACGGAGAAAACACAAACACACCTAGAAGGGAGATTAAGTCAGAATAAAGGCAGTTCTTTTAGTTTTAACAAGATGATATTGAGACCTCACTTTGAAGACCCTGAGAGGATATTTTCTCAATCAGCATCTTACTGTGTGGGTCCTACAGGAACACACACATTTATGCCAAAGTTGGAACAGTTTTCAGTTCACATTTCTGCAGGGGTGGAGGAAATATTTAAATCCTTCACTAAAGTAAAGTAGTGACACAACTGTGTAAGAATATTTACACACAAATAAAAGTCCTGCTTTGAAAATTGAAAAAGTAAAAGTACAGAAAGTTATATTTTTTTAATTTGGTGTATAGGCAACACATTTTTACAACTGGGGAATGTATGAATCATTGTAGTTCTACAACAACAACAAATGAAAATGAAAATCTTAAAAAATAACTGTTATTCATTTCAACACGCTTGTTTGTCAAAGCCATAGGGAGTCACCAGAGAGGGGCTAAAGAGCCCCATGTGGCTCTGGAGCCAAGGTTGCCGACCCCTGGGATAGGACATGGGCAAAACTTAGAGATCAAAGTTTTTCTCAAAGATTGTGTCTGTCAATTGAGGTAGTTCTTACCTCACTGACATACGTTTAAAGGTTAATCTCTCTGATAAATTTGGATATAACGAGCGATTTGATGCTATATAAAGGGGGTTTGATGTCATGATTGACAGTTGCATGTGCCAATTGTTGTGCTCACAATCAATGGTGCTGCTCGCAATTGGTCAGACAGTATGGCCAGAACATTGATACCGTGGAGACTCTGGCTCCAAATGATGTCACCAACACAAATTAGCAGCGTACCTGGGGTATACTGGCAGCATTTTATGCAGTGGAAGGAAGTATTGAAGGAAAATTTCATAAGTAAAAGCACTCACACACAGAAATCGACCCTGTGAGTGTTATGTTAATAGAAAGTACATTGGATTACTGGATTATTTGTAATTGATACATTTACTGAATGTCTAGGCAGCATTTATTGTTGTAGTTGCTCAAGGTGGAGGTCATTCTTAATACTTTGTCTTAATCACAGTGTCACAACTGTGTCCAAATTCCCATTTACTATCAAAGAAAATCTAAAAAGGGAAGACATTTTATAAGATTTTATCAGGGATACGAAAATAATAAGCAAAAAGTTGAATCAGGGTCTCACCGTGCAGGTCCATCCAGCTCTGCTCAGAAAAGGAGAGGGTTCTCTGATTCCGCAGCACTTCAAGACTGTTGTGACCGCTGGCCAGCCGCACCTCAATAACATCAGAGAGTTTCTCCTCCATGGCTACAGCCGTCAACTTTGTTGCTTTTATTGAGGTTTCTAACAGTGGAAGAATCAGATCAATGATGCAGGGATGAGGAATTATAATAGTGTATGTGCAGTGTGTTTTAGAAATATTTGTCACACTTATCAAGTGATATTATCATTGTTGAGAAAGACAAACTTTGAAAAGCTCAGTGCCTTCAGTAACTCACCACTCACAGGCTCTGTTCTGCCTTGGATTGTCAGCATTTTCTTTCTCGAGGTCACCAAAGTGTATTCCCCAAAGCCGTTGAAGGAGTAGCTGACACCATCAAATGTAATGAAGTGGGGATCTCCAAACACCACAGCTGGCATTTCACACAAGAATTTAAGTCTCCACACAAAACAACAATAATATTATGAAACACATAACACCATGGTTAAAGGTTGACTCACCTGAGCTGGGTGGCTGGTAACGCCTGCAGTCACTGGAGGGCCGGTGTTTGAAGTAGTAGTGGCAGTTGTCAGACCACAGGCAGCAGTAGTAGAAGCTGAGGACGTCATAGACCCAGTGGGACTGTCCAGGAATCCGAGGGGGGTTGTTGAATGGAGGTGAGCCCCAGTCGTGTGCTCGATCTGGAGTGCTTCCCCCAATGGAGTCTCCTGTCAGAACCTGAGCGCCGGTGCTGTCATAGCAACACTGTTGTCCCGCTGCGTACCTGGGACTGTTGATAGAAACACATCAGCAATTTGATTTAAAGTTAGGCAGTAATGCTTACTATGTTTGTCATCTTATTTTTAGAGTGTTACCTTGCTAACATTTTTTTAATTCGAAATGAAAATAAAGTACACCTGAGACCGATGGGAGTGTCATTAGTTTTGCAGGTATTCAGTCATAAACCAAAGTACTGAACAAAGTCAAATTTTGACCTGATAATCTTGAGGAGGACATGAAAGTGTGTACCTAATATTGGCAATAATGGGGTTTCTCAGCAGTTTCCATAACAGAAAAGCTCATCATCCAATAAAATAGAAAAATGCAATTTTGACACAAATCTCTTAATGTTTTCTAAAATTTCTCTGAAAGTTTTGATACGTAATCACAGCATGTATTTTTCTACTGTGTTGGTGGCTTAATGTAGTAAGTCTATTTTCGAGGGATTTTTGACCATTTATATCAATTCTCAAGTGGTCAGAAATGCTTAAATTTAGCACCAAAACTATGTGACAAATACTATCGACCTGAAAGTATCTACAAAAACTTTTGAGACATAATTGAGCATGGAAATGGCCATCATACACTTCAATTATAATGATCTAAGCCCTTATACAGGCTCCTAACCAAAACACAATGTTTATTACATATGAATACCCAGAAGAGTTGAGTTGTATCTCAAATTATTCTTTAGGTGCCCAGCTTTGAGATGATGTATACCACTTAAATGTGGCGTGTACTGTTGACCAATTATCTCCCCATAAACATCCTCCATCCTCCCCATGAAATCTACTGATGTAGATTACGCATCATTTTTTTTTACATTTTATTTACTGCAGTATTGTTAAAAGTTACATAAAATTTTTAATTAGTTGTTTACCTTGTAGTATAGTACTACTTTCAAGGTGCTTTTGATATATTTTTAGGTATGAATGTACAGTTATGGGCAGGTGGCTCCATTAATCAGTGCACAGAGTAAAGTTTTACTGTGTCAGGTGTCATTATTCAAGTTAAGCTTTCATAAAGAGGGCGGGTGCAGAGTTTAGCCATTATCGCAGTAACTTACAAGTGAGTACAAGGAGGATTACAAGGGTATTAACTACTGTTTGCTTCTGGGGTGAGGCAGGGTGGGCCAGGTGTGGGCATTTCTTTGAGGTTATATGTATAATTAACAGCTCAGATAAAAGAACAGAACAGAACAGAAGATTAATTAATACAGCCTGCTTTGCAAATTAGATAAATACTTTGTGTTTCAAAGTATTGCTTTTGATGTAAATGCAGCTGTAATATTTAGAATATAATATTCTGCAAGTCTGAGTGAAGGATTCACCTTGCCTGTATCGCCCTCACACAGTGAATACTCCCAGGATGGTATGTGCACACACTCCCCTTCTCCATATCGCAGCCATAGTCAGTCTGAGGAAAAAGAGAAAGCCTCTGTGACCAAGCAGCCAACCATGTTCATATGTATACTGTAATCCAGAGAGAATAATCCTCATCAATACACACACTAGCTTCACATGCAGATCAGAGGCGTACTACATCAGTACATCAACACATACATGCAGATTTAACACTGCACGTCACTCAACAGTCATTAGAAGACAGTAATGGCTTTGCCTAACCCTTACTGTAAATGTGTCAGATAAAAAGCATAAGATCGATGCTGAGACGTGGTCAACATTCCAAGAATGCTTGTAAAAACAGTTAGGGGAAACCTCTCCTTGACTTTGAACTGATAAGCAGAGAGCATTAGTAAAAGGCCACAGGCACTGACAGTCACCATAAACACATAAAATCATTACATAGTTAATGTAGCACATAAAAACACTGTTATGACGTCTCTCTTCTGTTCATCTGAGACGTATGATTGCATGTGTGTTATTTAAATTGTGTGATGATTGTCTATTTAAGTGTGCGTTGACATAACTTATGTTATGATTTGGGTTTGTTGCCTTTATTATAGGGCAGCTGGAGATAGACGGGATAGGAGGAAAAGAGAGGGGAGGAAATTGAGTAGTCATAATATCTTGTTTAGACATTTGTTTCTAAAATCAAAGGGTGAGCTACCGAGGCACCACTGCCTAAATTTTAATATTTCACTGCTGGAAAGATGCAGTAGATGTAAATACTTTTAAAATTGTTGCTAAATGACCTGAGAAAACAAAGAAAAGGGACTGTGGCATTCACTTTTGCTCGAGAGGAAAAAGAAAGAAAACCGCATCTGCTAGCATGCACTTTGACACACCAGTGAGCGCTCTCACTGGCAGGTGGCAAAACACAAGCTTGGCTATTTTGAAATCATAAACAATATGCAGGTGGCTGGTAACAAATGATCTTGAATCGATTTCTCACATTACAGCCAAACAGTGCACTAAAATATGTTCCTGAAGACATTTTAGGCAAGAAATGGGTAATACAGGAAAAGGATTTTATGTTTTTATTTGATCAGCGCCTAGTTTTGATGTTTGATTGGAGTTTGGTCTGTGTTTGAGTGAGATCCCAAGAGCCAGGAAAAAAATGCTGATTTACACACACTACCCATGTTATTATGATACAAAGCTGGTTGACCTGTAATTGGCCTGTAATTGCATTTATTTGCATGAGGTAATTTGAATCATCTCACAGTGATTTTGGGCCAGTTTTTAATCATAAACCATTATTTTTTTAAGGCTGTCTCATGTGATTGCAGCCAAACTTGCTGCTCTTCCCACTTACATGAAACCTCCCAGTGTCTGCTCTCGCTTGAGCCAGAGTGCAGGGGCAGTCTATGATCTCGCTGAGGAAGTTCGGCAGCTTATCTTCTAGCTTGTCCCATGCTAGACATTTATCCAGGGCCCAAACTGTCGAGTTCTGCCTGAACTTCTCCTCCAGATGCCAGGCCAGAGCGTGATCCTCGGTCCATGCAGCTTGTACATTCCTAAATGACATGACAAATACTGTACAGCTGACAACCAGAATAATACAGTTTTTCTATATTATAGGAAGGATTGTTTAATAGATATTGTATTATTGATTCGTGATGATTCTGAACATGTGAAATTGTTTCAGTACTCATTTTCTGCAGTATAGATACGTAGATATCAGCTGTGTTTTATTGCTCTCTCTTATTATTAATGTTTACTACAGTCTTTCTGCTGTTATCAGCTACTAACCAAGAAAATTCAAATTCATTCAGTCAAATTTGTCAATTTTTCCTCATGGTATTGATAATAGTATCAAATATTGATATTTTTCAATGTATTGTATTGAAGTTAGAGATTCCAGTATCATGACAACACTAATAGGAGGTGTACTGTACATACCACATGCCATCAGGGTACTTGCTGGGGCTGATGCGTAGAGAGCCAAGTTCCCAACTTGCAAAACCGTTCTCTGCTGGTTTAGGCAAGAAGCTAAAGGAGCCATTGTTGGGCTGATCTTTTGCAAGTGAGTACAGGTATTTCCACTCACCCTGCCAGTTGGCTGAGTAGGGTTCTCCTGCAGAGAAACATTTAACAGTTTAACCTTTGTTTTTACTTAGCTAATAGTCATGTGATCTACAAAGTATAAATAAACAGGTGTACTCACCTGTCTCCCTGTATCCCCAGAGCTCTATATTGACCCTGTCCGCTATGACCAAAGAGGTATTCCACGTCATCTCAAGAATGCCTCCGACATCAGGTGTACCATAGTACTGCCATTTTGTTGAGTTGACCAGAGTCGCCTTAAACTTAGCATCTAACTTGCCAGTATGAACTGCAGCAACACATTTGAATCAAATAATGTTACTGTCATTTCAACACCAATTAGAAAACTGTGTTTTAGCTTTTCGGTTGTCCTCTTAAGAATATGCAGACAGTAACTGTACCTGAGAGCCAGCTGCCAACTCTGTTGAATGTGGTGCCATTATCAGAGGAGATGTTCAAGGGAATCCATCCTGTTTCATACAGTAGCGGGGAGATACAATGGCCTCTACTGTGGTCATCCACATACCCCACAGTATCAGTACCGTAGTTGAACCTGCCATTAGATATAAAGGAATGGTCAGCAGGTTTCTATGAAGTAAATAAAGTTGTAATTTCTCTCAATCATTTAACTAATCAAAGATTTAACCAGAGCAGGTTCAAGAACAAGGATGGGTTACTGAACAGGCCTACCAGGCACAGGCCCAGGGGCACAAAGTGACAGGGCTCCAGGGCCTTCACATGCAAAGTGTCACTAAAATCAACACGTACAGAGCAGGAAGAGACACAAAATGACACAGAAAGACCAAAAAGATCAAAAATTCCCTAAAATAGTCACAAAACAACCACGAAAATATGCAAAACAAACACAAGGAGACACAAAATTGACCTCATAGTGACACAAAACAACCACAAGGAGACACGAATGTACCACACAGACACAAATCCACAAAAACCAACAACTAAAAAGAGATTCAAAACCACTACAAAGTCTGTTTGTCTTGCTCCTGTCTTGGGAAGGTGGTGGGGCCCTTTGCATATCTGTACCCAGCACCCCATGTAAAGGAACAGATGGAACATTTTTCAAATAGTTTATAAAGTAACATTTCGACAGCTTATTAGCTGAGATTCAATCAGCAATTGAACTATTTTGCTTTGTCTGTATGTGTCTACATGAAAATTCATGAACACAAACTTATGTACAGACAAAACAAAACAGCTGAATCTCAACTAACAAGCTGCTGAAATGTTACAGATACCCTATAATGTATCTGTGGGTGGACTGTCCAAAGTGTAACCCAAAGTCTTACCTGCATATGATCTCTGAACTATTGAAACTCGCTTCAAGGATAGTAAAATCTGTCCCACCCAAAATGGACCCAGAATACGGAAGGGCTTCCACACAGTACTCCTTATAGTCTGTACAGCAGGTCTTCAGGGACTCGCATGTTGAGTGGCATGAACATGAGAGAAATTGTAGCCCACAGCTTCCTTCACATGTCAGTCCTGTCCGAAAAAGAGATGTATCTTAAGTATGGAGTGTGGACTGTGCAACCATTTTTTAAAAACTGATAAATCCAAAAGCAAGTTATAGTTATAGGTTGGTATTACTTTAAACGACAGTGACAAAACACAATGTATGTGGCAATTCAGAAATGTGTGGGTACTTACCTAATGTCCTGCAGATACATGAAACCAGGAGTACAAATATTACCGCTGTTAGTCTGTCCATCATAACAGAGTGAATATGCCAGCTAAGGTTTCTGCTGCTCTCTCAGCTCCTTTCATCCCAGGTATATATACTCAGCATTTTCCTAAACCTTGGCTCTTCTCAACAGAGGCATTTACAGACATCTGTTTAATCATCAACCAGAGGTCATTATGATAGGAACGCACTTTATCCTCACGTGACTATCTTTTCATATCTCACTTCACTGCCAATCAGTGCGTAAGTTTTATTGAAGGACTAATTAGTTTTAGGTTGTATGTGACAGGAATTCATCTTGGCTCTTGGTCAACGTTACTCATTATAGTTAGATAAAGATTCCACTTGTAAAGACACAATTATGAAGATAATAGCTAAATATCTTATGTTTGGTGCAGCAAAAATCCATCCTGTGAAATGATATTAAAATAAAAAAATTATTGCAATGATATGAAATACATGACATACTGTGTATTTAATTCATTATTAAAATTATGTACTGTGTCAGTTAAAAATATAGCAAGCTAGCCAGGTAGGTATGTAGGGGATAGCAGGGTTAGTTGGGATATTTTTTCATCAACACAAATGAATCTTCTTTTACTCACAGACTATTTCAGCTGTAGTGAAAATAATTTGATCCCTGAACAAGTACGTGTTAAAAAATATTATTATTATTATTATTTTTTATTTACTTTTTAAGTTTTTTAGAGCCCAACCCAAGCGTGAAAGGCACAATTTCGTTAAATGTGCATTTTACCTCCTGGCCTCCTTTTTAATCCCTGGGACAGTATAGGTAGGATGGGATCTGTTCTGGGATAATGCATATATATATACATATATATATATATATATATATATATATATATATATATATATATAAATTAACACCTTATATTTATGATGTCACATTATTAATGTGTTTCTTTGAGTAAAATGAAAAAAATGTAAAATTATTATATTTTCATAAATTACTGAGATATGGAATGTGTCTGTCTTCTGAGTCTTAACTTCATTAGCATCTATTAGCTCAATGTTGTTAACATAGGCTACAGTTGGGTTGTATGAGGTTCATGTAGTAAACATTCACTCAATGGCTTCATGATGGGTTTTAATCAATTAGGAAAAGCCTTTGTCTTGTTTTTGTCTTTTTTGTTAATCTGTAACAAGGTGGGATCTATAAGCAATACTGTCCTAACTGCCCCAGAGTAACTATCTTTACCATCCCAGGGAGAGCAGACACACACTGGACTCCTGTGCAGCTATCAACAATAAATCAGACTAACACTAACAACAACTGATATCAACTTTACAACAATGTGTTTTTTTCTATGTGCCATAACTTAAACATTAAGATAAAAGAAAAATATTCAAAAGAGCCAGAAAGTGAACTTCCATGGTGTAGATTTCAAACCTGTGACTAAAATGTGGGAAATAGTCAGAGGGCTCTCACAAGGGTGTGGCTGAGTACGAGAATAATGAATGCCGTAAGTATTGTTGCTTTCTAACTGGCTAAAAAGTCACTTTCCCAAGTGTCCCCCTGTCCCAACTGACCCTATACTGTCCCCATTAGCGTGTTACATTGCTAACATTGTGCATGGTGAACTTAAGTTGACATTTGAGAAGGCAGGGGAGCCACACAATCATAAATCAAATCCAGTCTTTACATTTTGTTAGTCTCAATCAGCATTTTTCTTCATACTCCAAAGAAGATAATGTGTGCTAACACAATGATTCATAGATTTAAAAACAAAAAAGATTGCATTTGAGCAAGCAGTTGTCAGCCTGAATGTTGCCAACTTGCTAAAGTGCTGACAACTTAGACCGATGAAAGCTTCTTTTTTTCATGGGGAACCAAGAATAGTCTTTTGAGGACTGACAATTTTCCATTTCTCTCTGAATTTAATATTTTCTTTTCATGTTGGTATTTTTGTTGTCCAGGTTGATTAAGTTACAACACTGCCTTCACTGAGACAAAATTAATAATTCAGAGGAAATTACACTTTAATGCCTCATGTCCTTATTTGTGTCTTGGCCAACAAATTGGCATCACCTTGAAGTAGAGGGCAGTAGTAATATAATTCTTCACATGACATCATCACAAAACTGTGTTGGATTCCCTCTGAGGTTTCATTTAGCAACCTAAATACAATCTGAAGACCTGTAGGGCCTGCAGTAGGCCCATAGAGGGAGCTGATACCCCAGGAACCATCTCATAGACTTTCAAACATGCATTTGAACTGTGCTGGTGTATTTTACTCTGTACTGAAGTACCGTTCACCCCAAAATTGATTTGTCTTTCACACGCACTGCCTATCTTGATTTAATATGTTTTAATGTAACAGTACAACATGGGTGAGGTATTACAAACATTCATGGCTGCACACATATATTTTTGTCTATTCTAAACAGGATTTCAGATACATTTAATACAAAAAAAGATTACAAGTGCCTCTGGTCATTAAGGGCAGTTGATTTCCATGACTCTGAGCTGGGATCAGATGATTTAATCTCCAGACATTAGGAACAAGCAGACCAACTCATATTCTGGCGAGGCTCTACTCTTAGCTTGTTGTCTACTGTCTTCAACTAAGATATTGGCAGTGTGTCATTGTCATTATCGGATACATTGATAACATTGTTGTAAAGATGCAAAAATTAAAAATCAGCTGACATACAACACAATTGGCAACAACCATGGAGCAGGATTACAGAACAAACACGGCTGTTGCTAGAATCTGCAGCAACATCATCCCAGATCTCTGGAAGCATCATCTGGACCTGCTTCTCGTAGATTCCTAAAGAGGGAAGTAAACAGTTGATCAGTTGTTTATACAAATTATAATTTTACATGTCATAGCATGATCCTTTGATGAACTCACCACCATCAAATGGCCATTCTTTGCCCTGTAGACCATAGACTCCTGACCACTCTTGAAGTCCACAAAGCCTTCTCTGCCAGGCTGGATGTCAAATCGTACACTGCAGGTGGGAAAAACAATTTCACACTAAATTTATCACTGCTATCATTTTTACCATTTTACCATTTCTTAGCTTTCAAAATAATATCAATACATAAATTCCGGATACTGTACCTGCCCTGGACCACTTTGATGGAGTTCTGCTTGTTGGCAATAAGACTCAGCTTGGTCAGGGCCTCAAACAGGTAGTCACACTGCAGAACCAGATCCCCCTAGGAGAAACAATGGCATCAGTCCTTCAACTGTTAGGACATGATGTATTTATGATCCCTAAACCTGGAAGAAACAATTCATTAAGTATTGTTTCTGATATACTCTGGGGTCAGCATCACCCTAGGACAGCTCAAACTAAACTGGGCATTGTGCTCCATACTGTCTGATTGTTGTTTGTGTGTTTTGGTGTGAGTTGCAGAGTATTGGAGATATCGACTGTAGAGATATCTGCCTTCTCTTGAACATAATGGAACTAGATGGCACTCTGCTTGTGGTGCAAGCAAAGAGCCGAAAAAATACCTTTAAAATACACAACAGGAATGTCTCTTTCCAACCAACCAACAACTGAATCACCATGCAGAAGGAAGTGGGCATCTACTCATGGACGAGAGTCACATGCTCGTGATGTAAATGGGACACTGGGAGTGTAAAAAAAATATTAATACACTTGAGTATTACAGTATTATGTTTTATGATACTGTATTGGCTCTGAAAAATACCATATTCAGATTTTAATTAATAGTTTACATACAAAGACTTGTGGCAGTGGTTAGTTCTGTGTTGTGTTTAAAGCCTCGACAGCAGATCCTTTAGTGTTGTAATCTAGTTTCAGCCATTTGACTCTTCCACTCCATATTGCTTGCATAAACACAAGGAACACAGGCCTATGAAACAGACAGAGTCATGAGGGATGCACCATTAGCAATGACAGTTTTGCCCAAATTAGATTTTAAAAGTTGCAATATATCACCTTGCTTACATTATTGTAATATATTTCCATATATTGAATCAATTGAGTGCAATAATCTCTACAACAGATATCTCCTACATTCAACAGCTCACACCAAAACTATCTTAATTGATAAATAGCACAACAAATTAAAAGGCAACACATGTAGTTTTGATTCTGGAGTGAACTGTCCCTTTAATTGAATGGTTTCAGTCTAAGGAATGTCTGTATTGGCTTTGCAGATTGGATAAGAATGCGGCACAAGTGGTTTTGACATTTAAAAAGAGAAATATTGGTACTTTTCCAAGTCATTAGATATTTATAGATGCCATTCTGTTGATGGGTATACCTTTTGTTTGATGTCATCACATGTAACATGAAGGATCAAGAAGTTGTCACTCAGGTTGCTGACTGACACACCTTAAAAAACAAACAAAAAAAGAGAGTTACCTTTAAACCCTTAATCACACATGTGTATGCAACAGTAAGTTGTGTAGCTCTCCCTTCAGATAACGATGCCTATTTTGTCTCACACGACACCTTTCAGAGAGATGTAATCTATCCGCTGCTTGATCTTGGCCTCCTCAACCAGGTAGGCAGCTTCCTGGGTGAAGATGAGCTGCCGGAGACGAGGCCTGAACCCGTTCCTGTCGTACTTCACCACTGGCACACTGTACTGTGGGAGGGAAGCATTCACATCTTTAGAGTGGATGAAGACGGATAAAGATGCCAAGTAAACTCCAATGTTAGTTTACCTTGATGTGCTCATATCGAATCATCTGAAGCACTTTGATGTTGATGTCCTCTGCACCTTAAAACAATGACAGAAACTACTGAGAATCCATGAGAGAGGATTTCACAAATAAACTGCCGGAGATACTGAAACCTGCATAATGTACAGTGCTGCTGGTATCAATGGTCTCTACAGGCTATTATAATATATTCTGTTTGGTCAAATTGCAAGTATACTGTACTTGTGCACACAAAATCACAAAGTTAATACTATATTCTCATAAGTACGCTCCATGAAAATAAAATAAATCTGCAGTCTTACCTATCCTGGTGTCCACGAACGGCCTGCACACACTGAAGGGGTAGTTTTCTTTCTTTCCTTTGAACATGGAGCTCGTCTGTGCCTTTAACAGAAGCTGGAAGCAGGTAAACAGTATGAAAACAGGAAGAAAGTTAAGTTAAGATGCTATACAGTCAGTCTGTTTGGGACTCAAATGTTGCCCACAAATTTATTTCCAAAAATAAAGTTATTGTTTTATATGTAAAATGTTGTAAGTGCATGTACTGTGGTTCTTACGCTCACGCTTTTAACACTATGTGTGACAGAGGGTGGATTGTACCTGTGCTTTCCTTTGTGGAGTGATCCCTCGAACATACTTCCGTACCATGTTGCGAATGTACAGCTTCTTCAGCAGCTGGGAAACCTAGAAAAATACAGTTTGACACCTTTACAGGGTTCAGCTATTAAAAGCGCCAACCTGCATCGTCATGCGTGCACCCTTATACAAAGAAACAGTTGAACAAAATGCATCACCCACCTCCTGCATTATAGGCGGAGGGGTAAGCCAAGAGTCTTTTTCAATGACCGTTTTGGGAAGGTTGTCCTTTAGCCGTGTGAGGTAGTTCTGCCTCACGTACGCCAGGTACTCACTGTTGTCAAGGGAGGCTGGCTGATTTCTGGTCATGAAGCCTTTAATGAACCTAGAACAAATCAACAGACAGGTAACCTCACAACATATACTTAGATACTAAGCATTATACCATCAAATAGAATTCTTTGTGTGAACTTACTTCTTGATGACCTTGACAGCCCATGCTCTCTTTTCACGCTCCTTTCTGGCCAGCAGACCTCTCCAGCAGGTCTCAATCTTAGTGGCTATTTAGGTAAGACAAAATACATGTTTTTCGCCTTACCTGTAAGGCTGTTCATCAATCTAGAATGTTTTGGTGCGAGTTGCCAAGTGTTGGAGATATCAGCTGTAGAGATGTCTGCCTTCTTGCCAGTATTACAGAGCTTGATAGGACTCAGGTTGTGGCACTCAAAGCGTCAGAAAATAAATCTGAAAAACTCAACAGCAATGTCTCTTTCCAGAAATCATGACCCAATTACTCAAGAGCGGTAATCCACAGACCTTGTTGTGAGCAGTTTCATGTAGGAACTATTTTCTCTCTACTGAACTACATCGTCAACCATATCACTGTGCAGAAGGAAGCGTGCATCTACTGATGGTGTACCTAGGACCAGTTGAGTTAGCTAACGTTACAGCTCATCCAAGGAGGACACCATTTAGGTTAACATATTGCGCCTCTCGTCCATGAGTAGATGCACGCTTCCTTCTGAGCCGTGATAAGCTTTGCAGATGTAGTTTGGTAGAAAGAAAATAGTTCCTACATGAAACTGCTCGCAAAAAGGTCTGTCCTGGTCATGGCTTCTGGAAAGAGATATCGCTATTAAGGTTTTAAAATATATTTTTTCAATTCAAGAGAAGGCAGACATCTCTACAGCCGATATCTCCAGCACTCTGCAACTCACCCTGAAACAATCTAGATTGATAAATAGCACTACAGGTAAGAGGAAAAATATGTATTTTGAATTCTGGGGTGAGCTGTCCCTTTGCAATGCTCGTCATGTCAGCCATTCACCGACATTTAATCAAGGAAAAGCATTAAGTTTGTACTTATAAACAAATCCGTGGACATTTATACACTCACCAGCCTCTCTCTGTTTCCTGTAGTCTCCTTTGACTCTGTAGCCTTTGTACTTGGCCTGAATCCTTGTTGCTGCAACGATGACAGCCACAGTTTCACCCCCAGTAGTGTTTTGATGCTAAATGTAGTATTACAAGTAAATGTACAAACACAGTCTCACCTAGCTTATGTTTGCAGTCCTGAAATGCATCTTCTGTTGCAAACAGAGTTCTAGGGTGCCGGATGAAAATTTTCGTCCTTGAGGGAAAGAGACAGTAAGAAGTTCTGGTACCGCTTTCAGGTGAGCCAGTCTGTGGCACCCATGTGTTAACATCTGCCTACCTGCCCATCTTGTACTCATCAGATTTGTAGCCCAGGTGTTTGATCAGGCACCGCACACCTTCTGCTGCTGAACCTTTCCAGTTGGGCCAGGTGTCTGGGCACAGAGGCTTATACCTGAGCATAGAGGGAGACCACTCAGTCACACGCAGCTTTATAGTTGATACCAACAGCAGCAGACAAAAATCAAAACATGCCAAATGTCTTCTGCGACCAGAAGAATTGCTTCATGTGCATTTTGACAGAAAACAATAGTGACAGTGCGGTCATAGCTACCTCTGGAGAAAGATCTCATATTTGCGTCGGTAAGCAAACCCGGCACGCCTGACCCTCAGATGCTCCATCAGCCCCAGGTACTTCACCTGATGTCTCACCAACACATCATCAAAGCGCCCTGCAGGGGACGCCAAAGGTCATCTAAAGAGCTGAGGGGTCAACCCTGTCTGGTCTAACTTAATGTGCTGGCTCACTGTTGGCTGAGCATACAGTAAAAAGTATTAGCTCAGCCTGGACTCTAAGGTCCTCTTACAAATGGAGGATTTTCAGGACACACCTGGCTGCTTGGCTTCATTGGGTTTAATGCAGCGGACATACCAGGGCTCTTTGGACATTAGGATCTCAGTCAAGCCTACCAGGCTGCTCTTAAACTGAGTCACCACCTGCGGAGTCACAGAAAGATGGTGGGTACACAAGTGTCAATGCTCTGTTTATAGAAATTTTGTAAATGATTAAATCATTATCTGAATTGTCTCTGACCGTTTCAGGTCTCCTTTTGCTGTCTGGTTCAGTAGAAGGAAAACAGTGTTTGATGATAGCATTCTTGGACTGCCGCATGACCTTATGGACAATAAAAACACTGTATAAGCACCCAACATGTCAGACATACAACATATGCCTTAATAATAATGTAATATAAAGTTATGCTCCTCTACTTTTATATTTATATATTTTAAGCTCTATGTTGGTGTGTTATGGTAGCAGTACAGTACAGTAGACTAAGAACAAGTATTGTGTAATGAAGAATCAAACACCTTTGATTTCAACCTGTCTGGTTTCATATTTAAAAAATTAGATTAAATTACCTCTTTTCCATTTCGATACAAGAGATCATTGTTTTTGTCCAAGAATCCTGGAACAAAAAATGAAAAACAAAGAGAAACTTAAATTATACAAGCTAAAATTTTAGCACACAAACTATATGAAAATACACAAATGCAGCTCAAACAATCAGTCGATTGACTGATTGATTAATTCACTGACAGAAATATTTTGATAATTGTTTTAATTATTTTTCATGCAAAAACATTTCATAGTACCACCTTAAATATGAAGACTTGCTGTTTTCTTTTTAATTATTTTTGATGTATAATATTGATTTAATTTTTTCAACATTAATACTTAAATACATTTTCCTGAATGTACAGTACTTACACACATTTACTTATGTAACATTTTCAATGCAAGACTTTTACTAGTAACAGTGTATGTTCTCAGTGTGCTATTAGTACTTTTACTTAAGTAAAGGACCTGAATACTTTCTCCACCACTGCTGAATTCATAAACATTAAAATGAATATAGTAAAAAGATATATTTTCTCAAAAATCCCTATTTTATGTATGCACATTATTTTGCATGTATATATTTGTCTCTCTTTATATAGCCTACAGTCTATGGTCTCTACGTGTTTTGTGGGGATTTTATCTCGTTAATTTTATTTTGGTCATATGAACTTTGACCCTGTTAGCTACATGGCCTCCAGTTATGCTAACTGTTAGCCGGAGAGGCTGAGGAGAGGTGAGTCCACAGGAGTGCGCCTGTTAATGGTGATACAACCGCTAAATAGCTGTGTAAGTCTTACTTTCTATGTGTCAAAAAGATAGTCTGATGTTGTTTTGTATTTTAACTGGTCTTAAAAAGGTAATTTTATCGAGTACAGCACTTTGTTGTAACATGCTAGCTTACCGATCTCAAGCTAAGGTAACGTTACCATAGCAACTGGTGTTCATGCCGCCTGCTGTCAGTTATCCGCATATTTCTCCATCCCTTGTGTTACAAATGTTTTGTATGAAAAATTCCATGTATTTACACCACATATCTTATAAGAGTATTCTGAAGCATCTGTTTAGTTAAAAAAAAAAATCAATTTTATTCATTATAAATCTTCATAAATGTTACTAGTGAATCAAATATTGTTATTTCCAGGCATATTGTTATTGAAATGAGTCAATACTGACAAAACAACACTATATGAAAATACAATTATTATTATTATATCAATGTTATATTGTAACTTTATATGGATATTGGTTTGTAACTGACACCTTTGAGTCAGTTTGCTAAATTCCTGAATCTTCTCTGCTTGTGTGGGTGTTATACACATTGTTTTGATATTTCATTCATTCATTCATCTTCTAACCGCTTCATCCTCTTGAGGGTCGCGGGGGGGCTGGAGCCTATCCCAGCTGACATCGGGCGAGAGGCAGGGTACACCCTGGACAGGTCGCCAGACTATCGCAGGGCTGACACATAGAGACAAACAACCATTCACGCTCACATTCACACACCAGACAATTTAGAGTTACCAATTAACCTAGTCCCCAGTCTGCATGTGTTTGGACTGTTGGAGGAAGCCGGAGTGCCCGGAGAGAACCCACGCTGACACGGGGAGAACATGCAAACTCCGCACAGAAGGGCTCCCACACCCGGGATCGAACTGTGAGGCGAGAGTGCTAACCACCATACCACCATGCCGCCCCTGTTTTGATATTTTCCCTTGTGATTTGTTTATGGTTTTAAAACATCCATTGTTGTCACATTTATAACTTTTTTTTTACTCATGCCTGCCAGGTTAGCCAAACATTAACTGTATTTTTGATAATGTGTTTAATGCCTTTGTTGTAAAGCACTTGCTCGATTTGGTAAATGCTATATAAATAAACATTATTATTATTATACTATTTTTTAGCAATGGGCTAGTGTTACATAGGCTCGTTTAATGCTTTCATAATAGAAAAAGACATAATTCAAAATACAGAAGTATTTCATCCCTTACCAACAACACAGTATGTAACCTCCCCAGCGTAGTGCAAGAGGCGGAAGTCTCCTCTGTCCAGTGTTTTCCTCGTCTTTTGGTCTGCAAGTTTATGTCTGCAGGAAATGGAAGATAGTGTTGGGTATTATAATGTTAGTGGTCATGCAATGTGCTGGTCTGACCATGTGCAGACTTGAGTTGCAACGGTATGAGATTTTTACGGTATGATAACCATCTCTGAAAATAGTGCAGTATCATGGTATGATAGAATTTATATCAATCAGAATAAGCCATAAAGGAATGAAAAGTGAAGGGTTATTTTTGGTTGAGCAACCATTTTATTACTATAATTGAAAATTTTAAACATTTTGTTAAAGGAAGCGTGAGTAAAAAGTCTCCCTGTTGAAAATAATGCATTGCATTTTTTTTAACATCATAGATAAGCAAATGTACATGGTATAATAACCGTCAACTTTTATATCATGATACCTTGAAACCAGTATATCGCTGTAACCCTTGTGTAGACAAAGTGCACTTTCTGTAAAGCAACAGTGTGGAGCTCACGTGACAAAATGAGGGTGACCGCTAATCTTTTCCTCCATCTTCTCCAGGAAGGTGAGATCTGTGGCCTCACCAGGACGTAAACACTCCTCGTCCTATGTGAGAGGACAAGCATCAATATTTCAGCCATGTTCCAGTTTATGGGTTAGTGTACTCTTGTCTTTCTGTTGGATTATATCTTTTTACCAATAAAGAGATGATTCCTCTGTGTTTCTCCTCCACAAGATCACAGATTATCTTGTTGTTGAAAAATGGCACTGGTTCCCACTGTGCATAAACACACAGAAAAGCATCAGTGGCTGGGAACGTTATTTTATTGTATGTAAGTTTATTTTTACACATTAGTAGCACTGTGAGCCACAACCGAATACAAAACATAAGGATTAATAGCGTTATTACCTCAATCCCCTCCATCTCGTACTCCTCCTGCTCTGACTTGAGGGTCAGCTGGATGAAAAGCTGCTGCAGCTTCTCGTTGCAGTAGTTGATGCAAAACTGCTCAAAGCTAAAATAAATCATAGGCACTGTCAGTATCAGATTATTCATGTCACTCTGAATCAGCGCATCTGTGCACCATCTCACCTGTTCACATTGAAAACCTCGAAACCATAGATGTCCAGCAGACCAATCACTGTTTTCCTGGAGGAATCCTGCAGATGATTCACACAGATATGAGATAATCTGCTATTGTGAAGCCAGGCCTCAACCTCATATGTTAGTGTTACTTTAAACCAATAAAATTACATTGTTTGGAAAAAAAAAAATCAGCCCAAAGAAAAATTAGCCAGATGTGCTGTTTCTGAAATTGGGTGTTTTCACACTCACAACCAATCAAATGGCTGCCCCAGGCCTGCTAAAAACTCATTACCCCAATTTTCTCCCCTATCCCGTGATTTTTATGAGACAGGCCTGGGTTAGCAGGATTAGAAAGAGTAGATTGCTTTACTTTCCTCACCTTGTTAACTAAAGATTCATTAATCTTGTTGACCAGCCAGTTGAAAGTGCGGCCGTAGATGGCTTTGGCGAGGGCATCCCTGGCATAAACTGCATGGTCCGCAGAGAAGGGACTGAACACCTTTAACATCAGAGTAATGTAGACGATTACAAATAAATACTGCAAACATGTTAAACATATTTTATACTTTAAATTAAATAGGGCTCTTCTAAATAGTTCGAAGCTTCATTTATAACGTTTATGTGTTTTAGGGTAGTGTTCTACAGTTTTACCGAATGGACCAACAAAATACTGGCTCTAGATAGGGCGATTTGTGTTTTCACGTCGGCCACTGTACTTCTGCTACATGTTTGATGTACAGGAGAAGTTTAAGTTCTGCAACCTCAACAGGAGATGGCACTCAATCCTACACACTGGACCTACAGCTTTAAAATTAAACAATTCAAGTCACCTTACCTCCTCTGTTTTGGCTTCAATCTTCCTGTGGGTTAAGCCCTGTTGTAGCACCTGAGAAGGAATCCCCAGCAACTGCACAGCAAATACAAAGCAAAAACAACATGTAGCACCAAATCTCTTCCTGGTCTCCATCATAATGTTGCATGGAGACAGATGTATGTGCAGTTTGTTTGGGGCTCACCTTTGACACCCAGTGCATCTCCTGGTTGTTGTTGAGAGAGGCGTATCCTCGAGCATCTGCTTCAAACTTGATGTTTCCCAGATGGAGCACACTGGCAATTATTCCAAACAGGTGCTGCATTTACACCCAAAGAGAAACACTTCACTTGAATCAGCAGTGAAATGTATCATGCAAAGTTTAAATAAAGATTAACTGTAACATCTCACCTCAATATCACTCTCACCAAACTCTATGACAGAGAGAGCTTTCCGCACCGTCCTCCAGTCAGTTTTATCATTGATAGAGCTAACTTTGGCACAATCACCCTGGAGGAGACAAAGAATAAAAACTCTGAGTCAATAGGTCTTTGTTGCAGCAGTCACCAGATAAATGAAGTGTTTGTGTTTCTTTTTCCACTGACCTGCACCAGGTAACTGTAGTGCTGGCTGTTCCTCTCCAGGCCAAGCCAGCGCAGCAGTTCCTCCTCTCCCCCCTCCACCAGCTGATAGAAGATATGGAAGTTTCTCTCTCCATGGTTCTGGTGGACCACACGGGACTTCTCCAGCAGGTAACTCAGGATGTGACCACCAACTGCACCACCCTGAGGGAGAGAGGTAATCTTTAAACCCTACTCAGTGCTTCGTGTGACTGTTTTGATCATCACATTGCTGTGTTGTATTATCTTGACATTGTAATTTGCACATTTCAGTCCACCTGGTGGTCAAATTGGATGTCCATGTATTTCCCAAAGCGGCTTGAGTTATCATTCTTCAGGGTTTTGGCATTTCCGAAAGCCTGGATGATATAAAACAAAAAATGCCTCATTTTAAGATCATGTTTTACTCTAAAAATGGTTTAACATGACAGAAACATTGGGACAAACATCCATGTCACTGACCTCAAGCACCGGGTTGGAGAGAAGCAGCCTGTCCCGGATGTTGTTCAGGAGTTTGGTACTTGGACAGCTGACAGCGTAGAATTGCAGGATTTTCTTGGAGGCCTCGGTCTTGCCGGCTCCACTCTCCCCTGAGATCAGGATGAAGTGGTTGTTGAACTCAGACTGCATGGTGCGGAAGACGTTGTCTGCCAGGGCGTAACTGAAAGTACAGTAACAGGTCAAAGTCATCCCCCTTAAAAAAATCAGTCCCAACATAGACATACAATCTGCCTTAACCACAATATAGTTTTGAAAATTCCTGTGTAATGACATCCTCTCTTCCTTTACACCAAGACTTAAAAATAAAAGCTTCATATCGTTGTTGTGCTGTTATCAGATGGCTAGCTGACAGCGGATAGATGAAAGGAAATGAGGGGGGAGAGAGATGGCGCACGACCTTCAACACAAGTCCCCTGTTGCTGTGGTTCATGGATGGTACCTTGACCCCTCGCCCACCACGATGCCCTGCATTTATAATTCATAAACTCTTGTCATGTTGACATCCTTCCCTTTTTTCCTTCTAATGTGATAATGCTTCATTCGATTAAAAGTTTTAATATACGTATAACAAGAGTAAAAGCCTACAGCTGCACTACTGGCTCTGTGAGGCTAGACTTGGATACAGGGGTACCTTTAGCTGAATGCTGTTGTGAGCACGCTAATGAACTCACAATAACTACGCTGATTTTCAGCTGGTAAAATGTTTATCATGGTCAAATATTAGTTTGCTAGTTAGCACTAAACACAAGTACAGCTGAGGCTGATCGGAACAGGAATGTCATTAGTTGTGCAGGTTTTGCTTTTAAAGCAGTTACAGGGATTTTCAGCTGTTTATGAAACAGTCCCAATTTAATACTGATGCATCTGAATGACCTACATGAGCAAACAACAGCATAAGTGAGAAGATTTGCTATTTCTGTATAGTCTGTCTGCCTGTCCCGAAGTGTAATTCCCCGCAAAATCAGATGACACAATTTACGTCACACAGACTAGAGGAGCCTATGTTTAAATTTTCTCAGACAAAGTTTTGCAGTGAATAAGTACATCAGCCAGTTACAATGAAACTGGAGGAGATTTTCCATTAGAGGATTTTATTTTTTAAGTTATTTTGTGGTTATGGCTGATATTTTGGCAGAATCAACAAAGAGAAAAGAAAAGAATTGACCAAATAATTTAAAAAGCTGAAAGGAACAGTGACAGAGCACAGGCAAAAAAACACAAGACGACCTCGGCTGCTCATTGAACAAATGGAGAGATTTGCGGGATTTGAATTTGCCCTCTGCCTCCAAGACAGGTATGCAAGATGTCTGTTTTTTTATTTATGAAATTCATTGTGAGTTGGTGCCATGCTATTGTCCTGACAGCCCATTATTCTGAATCCACAATATTACAAAAAATATACCATTGGATTAAAAGCCCATTCTTCCGACGGCCCGTCATCCCAAAAACAAATGCCCATTGCTCTGAAGGCCCATTGCTCCGAAAAATACCCATTCTCCCTGTGGTTGGCAGATTCATGGCCTGTAAAGAGTCAACCCTGCCACAGTTTTTCCCACTATAAAGAAGGTATCACCTGCCCTACCCTGCTTCTGATTGGCCTACCCTGTTATTTTTACCCTAACCAATCTCACTGTAGGAATGGTTAGGGATGGCCTTAGCAGGAAAAAACATTGGTACCTGGGAACGTCCAATGATCTCTTTAGGAGAGTGTGCTTTTTTGAAACAGTGGATGTATGTTTTCGTGATAACGAGCTGTTGGACAACAGGGCTTTCGCTCCAGCGCATTGGATTTTATGGCAATCTATTTAAACATTTCACTTAAAACCAAGCATGTCATCATCATGGTGGTGCTAGAGGAAAAATCAGGGAATCACCAAAGTCAGTAGGATATATCCCCTGGGGAACATGAATGTCTATACAAATTTCCATGGCAATCCATCCACTCTACTGTGTGCAAATACACAGTATGAATAAATAAAGAATAAAAAACAATCTTACATATGGGGTGGCAGCTCAAAGAAGTTCACACCCATGTACGTATCCATTTGCTTCTTGCTGTAGATGTCTAACTCTTTATATGGGTTGACCGACACCAAGAGAGTCCCAATGTAGGTCTGCAATAAGACAAGGAAAGGAAGTCATGTTCTGCAACTCTTGCACATTTGATAACACAGGAGATTGTTTTTCTCCAACATAACATGGCATCAAAGGAACGCTTCCAGCAATGTCATGTCCATGTATCACTCTGCTGATAAGTAATTTTGCTCCTCTTATCAAAAGCAATAAGTTTGGTTAATCACTTGTCATGACCTCACAAACGGCGGTGACCTTTAGATTGCTCACTCCGCAAATAAAAAGAACAAGAGCTGCTGTTTCAGCAAGGTGCCGGATTCAGCAGAAGGCGCCGCAGCATTAGAACCTCAATGGGTTGAAGGTTGAGGGCGTGAAGTTTAATTAGAGTAAGAGAAAGAGCTGGGTTATCCAACATTACACCGCACAGGAAGACTCACGTAAATGAGATTCTCATGGAAGCGTTTCCTCAGGTTGTCCAGGAAGGCACTCTCACTCGTGTAGGCGTCCAGGAGAACAAAATCCTGGATGCCCACGCGATCCCGAGCTGTCAGGGAGGCCTCCATGTTTCTCAGGATCTGGTTACACCGCTCCTCCAGGCTCTGCGCCCAAACAGGAACACATCAGTGACACAACAAGGTAACATGTCAGAACTGTGTCATGCACTAATAAGACCTTGATGATGACAATTTGTCGCAAAATCTACTGTTATGAAGTTATTTTTTCCCAGTTTTCATTCCTTCTGTCAAGACCTATATGTCCCATCCTTTTCCTCTGTGTCCTGTTTTCCTCAGTAGACATCAGTTTTTGTTGAGGCTGTCACCACTCACGAACACATATACACACATACTCACAATCAGGGACAATCTAGGATATATATATCCCAGTGGGCGACTCATTTCCAGCAGTTTGTCTGTATATCTGTGACTTCCAGGCAGAGCCCTAAGTGGCCTTGGCTACATCCTCTATGCTCATGACAAGTCTAAATTCTGCCACCACTATCTAATCTGCTTCTGTGCTCTCTTAAGAGCCATCAGTCTTGTTAATGGCAAGGACGGAACGAACACGTCATACTCCATCTACACTACAAACTCGATATATTCTACAGTTTAATACACGATTAAACAATAACTGATGGTGAAATCTAGACCTAATTACAGACATGATAATATGTATGAGCACAGGATATGATCTGCCACTTAAAGACACACAACTGAAGGAGCGCCAGGTAAAATAATCAATGCACTTTAATTACGGTGCTATGAAAGAGCCACCCAGTATTATGCTTCAGTAGTTTGGCTCTCTTCACTGCCAAGTTGACCTGTCACCAAGTCAGAGTAACTGACACTCGCAGATCATTCTCCAGTGAGTCAACCTGCTGCTCTACTGACCCAGCAGAAAATTACAGCACAATGTCACAATAAATCGTGTCCTGAAAACCACACGTGATCGTTAAAATGCCCAACAGTGTTTTACAGAAGTAAAAAAAAAAAAAATGCAAAAAGTTACCTACCCTGGAGGTCCCTGGTGTGTGTGGTTGTACCTCTGTAGCCTTCTTGAACTGAACATCTGGTTTTTATTGAAGGGAAGGGACAGTAGTATGACAGGAAACACTGACAGATTACAGTCTCCACTTCCTTCAATAGGAAACCATTAATCATGTAGTGAGCACGGAACAATGGAGGCAAATCTCATTCAGAATATGTGTTTGTGCATGTGTGTTTGTTTTTGGGTTTGTAAGTTACTTTAGATGTAACTTGACCACATACAGATACTTGTGAAGAATTTACTGGATGAAACTTTTCATCAATTCATGATTTGAAGTCTGAAACACAGAGAGTTGGATGGTGGAAGGCGGGGAAAGGCTGTAATGTAAGAAGTAATTCATCGAAAAAATTGGAACTTATTGATCCTGCTAATCAAATAAAAAACTCCACAATCATACTGCTTTAACAAAATATAACAGATATGCTTCATGACTAGAAAGAAAGTCTCTTTGTATTTGTCATATCATAGAGAAGGGTGTTTTTTTTTTTTTTGTTTTTATACTGAGACAAATTTGAATAACTAAAAAATCAGCAAAAGTATTAAATTAGGTCTCAAAATTGTAAAAGAATGAGCAGTATCTGCTCTGAGATGCTGATGATGTATCTGCTGAAGGAGCTGAGTAGCAGCAACAGACTCTCATTTAGAAGCTAACGCTAGCATAAAGCACAAACCGATAGCAGTGAGCAGTAACTGCCAGGCTGGGTAGCCAATTCAAGCTGGAAAACTGGTACTACATCAAGGCTGTTTTGGTTGTGTTTATGTGATTGTGGCATTTAACCACGGTGTGTATTCATGAAATTAATTATTAGACTGAAAGAGCTAAGAGAGCTTGTGGAAGTAGTGAAATCCCATGGACTGAAACATAACAACACTAATGCTATGCGCTCTAACGTTAGTTTTCATATCATAGGGGAGGGGTTACGTTAAGGTTTGCTCAAGTGCACCAACAAGCCATGACTTCAGGCCTGCCCAAAAAATCCTGAGCATGAAACTGGCGAAAAACAGTTTAACGGTCTAACTCCACAATGCTGCATGATATAGTTCACAGTCCTTTCACGTTTGAAACTAGTATTCTCTAACATGTATGTGTTCAGAAAGAAATGGATGATTTTACTTTAGTTTTACTTTAATTTGAGGATTTATAGATTCCAATTAGTTTACTATGTATAATGGATGATGGGGAAGAGGGTTTAGGAAAGAAGGGAAGAGGATCGAGGGATGTGGCTTGTCAAAGGGGAGGTAAATGGTTAAGGTGTGCGTAAATACTTCAGTGCAGAAATGGATGCCATTGGGGCGAGGTCTTTGTTCCTGGACTTAGTTATAGAAGCTAATTTTTATACCTTTTGTTTTTAGAGTGCTGTACTCATGTTTTACAAAATGTTTGGCAGTATAAAAGACAAAAATGCTGATTAAAAACAGAAAAAAAAACAGAAGAATTAGATAATGCTGTATATACAGTACATATTAAATGGCACAGTCAGTTTTTCCTTCACTGGCTGAAAACAGTACAGATTTGCCTCTTTGACAGAGCAGGCCTTTTTATCAGAAATTGACACAACAAGAAGAAGAGAGAGAAGTCAACATCTGGTAGCAGTTCTGTGATATGAAAAATTGAAAGCCCATAAAACATACTTCTAAAAACCTGACATATCCCTTAAATACTGGCTTAAGGTGGTAACCTGAAAAATATTAACAGGCGCAATTAAACTTCATACCATATGCATGTTCTGATTTCATCACAGAAGTGCTCTCTCCCAAACTTTTCAAACTTTTCGTCTGAAAAAAAAAAGGCCCGCTAACCTGCCAACAGTTTTTTGATTAATTGAGTTTTGCTGTCAAGGCACTACATATCTCACATCAAAAGCAAAAGCAAACAAAAAGAGGTCAAGCAGCAAACCGCTGTGTCTGTCTCAGGCACTCTGCCCTGTTGTTGGCACTCTGGGGCTGCCTGTGTGAGCAGGCTGTTGGCCAGGCACGGAGCGCTGGGCAGAGATTTTCTGCCATTCAAAGGAAACGTGACCTCTGCCAAGCATATGGCAGATGATGAAACAACACTGTGGTGTAACAGGATGGACAGGTTTGTCAAAGAAAAGACTAACAAAATATGAGGTGACTTTTCCTGGCAATATTATCATCTAATGTAAACTGGACAATAATCAGGATGTTTAAGATTTAAGATGTGAACACAGATGAGCATAGCAGTCATATGGAAAGTAACACACAAAAAATCCCACATCAACAACTTCCATAAACATCACATTTTGATGTCAGGCTACAGCGGAATAGGAAAGTCTATCTGACCCAGAGACCATCACCTGAGAGGGCACTCCATTGTCCCTGTCTATCCAGTATGGTGCAGGATCCTGTTACGTAGCCACAAAGTGGCAGTTAGGCTCCTGAAAGAGATAGCGCTCCTCGTGGGCCATAGACTGACACCACACATCACCCAGGGCAACACACATTTAGGGGGCTCCAGGTGTCTAGAGAAACCTGAGAGTCACAGGCCTCCATCGTGCCAGTCATGTACAGTACCTCCTCTGTTGCTACTGTTTCACACAAGCATACAGTAACATGCTATGAACTGATTAGCCTGTGAGGCTAAATGTGTGCATCGCTCACTGGCACAGAGTTAGCCAAACATTTAATTCTCGATAGTAAAATATGGTTAGTTTCTATTTAAAGCAGCATTGATTTCTTTTTTTGACCATGTGTCAGTGAAACTAGCTGAATACAGAACATTCACATATTAACTGATCAGAAAATCAATGTTATGAACCTATTAGCAAACTCCTCATTCAACAGATACAGAGCAACATTAGCATTTTTTTTTTTAGCTGTGTTTCTGGCCACCTGATGTCCAGTAGTTACTCTCTTTTAGCTCTGTTGTTGGTCTCCACCAACAGCTGAGGGAAATATCTGTCTCTAACTGCTAAATGCTCAACAATGAACATTAGCAGGACGGTAACATTGTCTGTTGTTTGGTGCTGAGCAGGTAGCTTACGGTGGTTTCTTGGAGCAATTTTGTTGAAAAATGCTTCTGCGGCAGAGTGAGCCGAAACAGTAAAGTTGTGGGCTGTAAAACCAAAACAACAGGCTGAGAGAAGCTAAAATCGGGTGATAGTTCTTTGTGGATTTGTCACAACAAGTGAGTTCTTACACATCACATGTAGTCATTTGTTTCATCGAGGATATAAAAACATTGATAAGTGCAGCTTTAAAGGCAGTACTTTGTATTTGGAATTTGAACATTGACAGTAACACGCACCTATATCCAAATATTTGGAGCTGACGGATGAACTGAGACACACGGACCAGTTCTCACCTGTATTACAGAATTATGCCTCTAAGTACTTTGACAGATGATACAATCACTTAAAAAATCTACTTATAGTGGGTTTAAGCAGCCAAGATATACAAGCAATGTTTTTGAAATTACCTCCTTTACTTCCAAAGCCATGTGCGTCATGGTTGAATCTTGTGAGATGACCCTGATAAATCCAAATTACTTTGAATGTCAATCCTCCAGGTGTAAAACTCAGACAGACACAGCCTGCGGTGGCTGTTTTAGCAGCCGATGAGTTCACCCATAATAGGGTCTCTTAAAGTCAGCACCGATATTTCACCAACAATCAACTGTCTCCTCTGCTGCTCAGGTTTGCATCGATCCCTGATTCAAAAACTGTTACGGAGCAGGCCAGGTACCACGGCCCAGGACAGAGAGGCTGAAGAGGAGGAGGAGGAGGTGGAGTGTGGCACTGCTGCTTCCTGCTGGGCTGGTGTCCCTGCATTGTAGGTAATGAGGCAATAATGAGCTACCTGGCTCTGGGAGCACTGTGCTGCTTAAACATTCATGGAGCCCATGCAGCAAACATTCATTCAGCGCTTCACCTGAGTGTTGAACGGGTACACTATGTGTTTAAGGAAGAGTGTGTGTGTGTGTGTGTGCAGGTATGTAATACAAGGATGTAGTAACTGTATCCTCCCAGAGACCCGTCCTCACCCTCCTCCCCACAAAATTACAGCACAGGTATTCGATTACTGATCTTTGATTAGGCAGATGCATTTCAAACTAATTACTAACTGCTCATCAGAGTCACATTGATTGGACCAGTTCTGGGATTAAACCATCGCAGATTCTGTGACACCAGCTGTCAAAATTACATATTAGTTTCAGACCTACAGTGATGTGCTTCTGTAAATGTTATGCATGCTGCTGGTGCCATCTTTCATATAGAGAAGCTTTTGAGTGAAACCTTAATTAAAAGTCTAAATTAGTGTCTAAGGGATTCATCTGTAACATGGTGGAACTGATTTTATATGTCATATATATACATAACTGCCACATAATGTTATTTATTAAGAATTTGTAGCATTTTCTGCCTTCATTTGAGGAGGTGTACTAAAGCACCAACAGGAAATATGGGCAGAGACAAAACAGCTCTTAAACTTCTAATATACTGTTTTTTTAAACTAAGACAGTTCTGCACCCTGGTGATTTATCTTATTTTTGTCTCGTAGTTCAGCTGGTGCAGTTGTGACAGGCCTGCGGGCAGCGTAACATTGCCCTCTCATTCCGTCTGTTTAAAATTTAACATTGTGCTTCCTGTAAGCATCAACAAAGGCATCTTACGTTACTGCCCTAAGATTGGCCGAAACACACGGTGACATAAGAGAGCATGCTGGAAAAAAACGTCATTAACATAATGTAATCCATTATGCAAATACTAAGGGGTTTCTTAGGATCTACTCAATCTTTAAAGAAGACCACTGTTCTCCTAATAAGTGCCCAATAAAACACACATACATGTAAACACTATGCTCACCAAAGATAAGCTGTGGAGGATACAGCTTATTGATTTACAGTGCGTTCAATAAAAACCCAGTTTGACCATTATCACGTGATGCAGACGCCACATATCTCAGCAACCCAGTGCTATGTGTTTGACATGTGCTGGTTTAACCCAGTTGTTCTAAAAATGTTTCTGTCATGCCCCCTTTCAGAGGCCGAAAAAGTTCAAGCCCCCCTTAGCTATGATTATTATTATTATTATTATTATTTTTATCAACCAATAACAGTGGGCTAAATGGGGAAGGAACTATTAAAAATAATCCATGTTGACTCTCTGTGAAGTGAAGGTCAGCATGATAGCATCAGCAAATTCTTGTTTATTTTCCCTGAATAGATCATATCCAACTTTGTTTTACTCCATATTTTTCCTCTGGTCATCCACATCCCACCTGCAGTGGCTCCATGACCCCTAGGAGGCCCCCCGAGCTAGTTCGCTGTCTCTGTCATGTAGCTGTCCATTATTCACTCACTCTACAGCAGGGAATGGCACTTCAAAGTAAAAGCTCTGCGCTGGAAATTCACCGTACTTCAAAATACTTACTTACATACTTATAAACTTGACATGTTCGCAAGTCACTTGCGGTCCATTCAGACAGGACCTGGGGCCCACTTTTCCACCAGGACCCACAGGTTGGGAACCTCTGGTCTATTGTATAATTACAATATAAATGCAGTAGCAACCTCTGCTTGAAAACATATTTATATCTTGTGTCTTTCATCCATCTGTGAAGATCTGACAATATTTCTACGTCAGAGTTTTGCTTTAAATTAGACACCAAGTATTGGCCATTGTATGTTTTACAGGATGCCAAGTATCTGAGGTATCATAGTTTTTTAATACCCATGCCAATTTCATATCTCATCTATTAGACTGAAAAAATGCTTTTTAAATACATTTCTATTGTTAGCATAAACATACTTATTTCATTTAACAAAGAGTATAGAAAGTCAAGCAGACTTAGCATCTGAGCATTAGCTATCAATTTGTGGTGCTTTCAGTATTTAGTAATTTGGACACGATTTGGTCAATCCTCAAATACTGCTGAGATTGGGTAGTCAGCCTAAATGATACCACAAAAAACGTGGTAGAGTATCTCTTCACTTTTGCGTTCATTTCATGCCTCACTCCTGTACTGCACATTTAAAGTGATAGTGCACCTGAATAATAATCAAAAAACATGATATTTTAGTCTTCAAATAATACACTGTGAGGAATTAACTCTCACTCATGCAAGAACACATACGTAAAAACCTCAACATCTCAATATCACAAGTCAGGTAATAAGAGATAAATAATATACAAGCTGTTGCAATCTTGTTCGTAAATAGTGAAGGACAAGTTGGATCGCAACGTATCCTCAATCCAACACTTGTTCCAATAAATATTCACGGGCCTAGTTAGTCCCAAACAACTAAACTTTCAGCTAATCCTTTATTCATGTGAGCAAACAGATTGCTGTCGACAGGGCAAAACCAGCTGTGAAACTGTTGGTTTCAGAAGTGGAGCATTCAGGGAACAAATCACACAGTAATTAAAGTACAGCATCACAAAATCAGCTGTCAGTAATTTGTGCATAGAAATGGCATTTTAACAGATTAAATATCTGTTAGCAGGATGAGTCATTTACATGTCAAAATAAAAAATACAGGACTACAATATTTTTGCTTTTAAGTGCAGTAGGTGTCAAATCTTACCTTTGAATCCATGTCTTAGTTCTTTGTGCAAATGAGCTCAGCTGAGGTTTCTGTGTTGTTCTGTGTGAGTCTGACCAAGCAGCTGATGTGAACGGAGGATGTGAGGACAGAGATGTATATTCTACCTGTATTTATGACCGTCCCATAATGCAGCAGCCTCAGCATGTCCCCACAGTGTCCTACTTTTCTACAGCTTTTATTTTGGGGTTGGCCTTGTTCACTTGCAGGGCGCAGAGGACTGAAAGCTTCCAACAGCCACAGACAAGATGTCCTCCTGTGGCTGTAAATACTCAGTATCAACTGGGAGATCTAACTGGTTCCAAGTTTAGTAACAAAAAAAAATTAATGTATAGATGAAGTGGTATATACTTCGCAGCACATCACGCTGCCGGTAATACGTTTTAGGCCATGTCTATGCAACATACTGTATTGGCATGTACTCTCAAGTGCTGTAGCAAAATTTTCTAATTCTAATTTCTAATTTTCTAAAAAAAAAATACATATATGATAGATATAAAATAAAGGTGTAATTTATAGGTATATAACTTGTGGCATGCAACTTTTCTGAATGTGGGTTTAGAGCCAGAAAGGTTAGTTTCCCAGCTGAAACCAAACAATAGGTTTTTCTTGAAGTTTCAACCATGACGACATCAGTCGACATGTCTTATTCTACAGTTTGTAAAGCAAGGATAGAGTCTTGTATGGAAGTCTTGAAGTCTTCTGTGTCTTCTAATTATTAATTGTTTTTCCATGCTTGTTTTTTAGATAAAAGCAAATATCTGTAATGACAGAACCAAAGCTCAGAGGTAATCAGTGCAATCTGCCATCTGGCCACTAGTTTTTTTCCATTACACATGGTGCAACGCCGTCCATTGATGACACATCGTCGATTACAGTTGTACCGCTCAAAACTAACCTGTGTAAGAACCAGAGCCAGAGTAGTGGAAAAGGGATATGAGTGCCACTTTAAAGAGCCAGCATATGAATTAACTTTAGGTTTACAAGAAAGTGCTGTTGAGAGATGTCTGCCAAAATTGCTGACTTTAGCTAACAGCACTAGCATTAATGACGGAACTTAATTTCCGCAATACTCATGAGGTGCCACTAGCTGCCATAAAATTAGTAGCTCTCCACAAATTGTCAGTCCTGACCTGATAGATGCTTGTTAGGGGGCCGCAGTTTGATGCAGTCTCCTAGTAGTGCATTAAATATATGTTTTTGAAAGTAGAGTTTTCAAATGTACCACAAATTATTGAAATATAATGCATGCATTTCATGTCATGGTCTGGGCATGCACAGAATGTGTGTTAGGGCTGCTATTGGCCAGCAGGCCACACTTTAAGCAATAATGATTTAGATTTATGCTAGAGCCCCCAAAAAGTCAGATTATGCAAAAAAAAAACCAACAAAAAAAACAACACAGACAAGTGAAAAGTCCAAGCTATGAATATGTGGTGATAATACATAGGATGTTGAATTCATGACTGTTACTTGTAATGGAGTATTATTACTTTCTGGATTGGTACTTTCACATGGGGAAAGGATCTCAGTACTTCTTAGTACCTTGGAGACTGTACCAGTGTTTCTGAATGCTACTCATTTAAGAGAAATCTCATGTACCTTTCACTTTACTGTTTTCCTAAGCGTAGCATCATGTTTTATATTTTTTTGCCTCCACACCGCTGACAACCATGGTCAGAGGCATTGTTTTCGGATTGTCTGTCCATCCCATTCTCATGAACGTGCTTTCATGAGACATGAACGTGACATTGCCTTGAGGGAATTTCTCCAAATTTGGCACAAACATCTACTTGGACTCAGGAATGAACTTAGAATTGGTGGTCAAGGTCAAAGGTCACTGTGACCTCACCAAACATGTTTTTGGCTGTAACTCAAAAATTCCTATGTTACTCATGATAACATTTCATACTTTCTAATAGGACAAAATCATAAAGTTATGGCATTTTTTATCCGAAAGGTCAAAGGTCAACCTCACTGTGACATCACAGTGTTCTGCAAAAACACTTTTCTGGCCATTATTCAATGCTATAACTCAACAGAAGGGAAGACATTGGGGGAGATACTGAATTGGCGACACTAATCTTGGGTGTCCACCTAAAAACTGTGGTTACTGTATAGATTGACTGTACCGCCATGTTGGAGATGTGTGTGAAGCAACCACGTTTGCCAAAAAATACACTGAAGACCCTTTATGAAACTCCTTCAAAGTCTTCACATACATGTGTTATATGAAACTAGTTGTAGCATATTGTGTATATAGCCGCTTAGCCTAAACCTAAAGCCACTGAGGTGCTACATAGACAGGCTGTTTAGTAGTTGACGCGTTTGCCTAACATAACCTACTGCTGCTCATCAGGTGAAAACTGTAGTCTTAAATGAAAAACATACACACATCCATGAATCTGTGTTCATAACCCATTCAAATAAACACATTTTCACCATAACACTGACTTGACACTCAACACCTATCCCTGAACCCACTGAGCAATAGACGGATATTAGACGTCTAGTTATTTTTTAGACCTAATTTCAACTGCCTGGATTCCATCTATTTTTAGACGGAATTTAGACGTTGCACTTTAATCCAGTATTCAATAACTATTAATTAAAAAAACAACTGTAAGGTGCATAACTGATCTCCAAATACTTAACTAAAATAATAATGATAGCCGTTGAGCGATATACAGTATAGTATAGATATAGTCGAGATTTAGACGTCTAAAAAACTTTCATTTCTATACCCCTGATAGACCAATTTTAGACTAGACATCTAAGGAACATTTAGACGTATATTAGACGTATAATAGACCTAAAAATGCTTGGTGGGAAGGTTTCTACATATATAGACAGACACCCATGACAGTATAGTGACCCCTACAGGACAAGTAGGCATCCTACACATATATTGTGTATATTCTATATAGCCACTGGTCTCAGCTCATTGTAGTTTTCTGCCACTAAAACACTTTTTTGAGATACTGTAGGTAACCCAGAGTCCAGTGTCAGAGGAGCAGCTGGCCTGAAAAGGCAGCCTCATGAAGTCTGACTTTCATGTTCTCATATACATGCAACAGGAAGTAATACTTTTACTTCAACAAGAGAATCCCCTTCTCTCCTGGGGCTTCTTGGAAGAGAGAAAATAGGCTTTTGAAAGTGTCATTACAACAATGATTGTTGTGTCTAAGTATGTCCAAACATAAACACAAACATGAACTCAGGAAGAGCAACATCTGATAACAGCCACCTCCACAGTTACAGTAAGCCCTCTGGCTATTTGACCAACACCAGAAGGATGAGAGCACAACCTGCTGTTGGCTGCAGGCTATGGCTGCTAATCAGCTAGTGAGCCACAGTGCTGTAGTTGTGAGCTGTATGTCATGTCAACCCCCCTTGGTGAAGCATGTCAAATATTTGTTCACCTACTTCAACATTGTATCTTTTATTATTCACTCATATAATCCTCTTGTAGTCAGAGGAGTAGTGTATGGACTCTGACACCCACGTTGTGTTTGCCTTAACTTTTGATGAACAATTAATTGACCTCACGCTTTGCTCACTGTTACACGTGTTGTAAGTCGGACTGGATAAGAACCTAAGCTAGAGTTTCATTTAACTCCACTGATTAGATTAATGTTTGCAATTTAATTATTGTCAATTTTTTTACTTTGACAAACAGCCAATAAAACCCAGTTATATTTAAACTACTTTCAGTTCAATTAATCCCTGTCCTAACCTGTCAGCTGCCACAACAAATGCAATCACGTTTCCTTTTGTTCACTGTGTGAGGTGTTTCTAGCCAAAATGTTTTGGGCTTGTCAGGGCGCACTTAGCTGAAAAAAATATTTCAAAGGGAGCACACTATTTAAAAAATGTCTGAGAGCCACTGTTTTAGACAGAATGTTTCAATAAATACAGCTTACCCACGCTTCAGTGTCAAAAACTATACAAAGCTCATGTCCACTCACTCTTTCACATTAGCCTAGTTTCCTGGTGTGACCCCTCCCTTTTCTTCTCCTGAGGTATTGTTCTCTGATTGGTTATCTCACTGAAACCTGAAGTGACTGCACCAGCAGGTTTGGCAAAACAGGTGTGTGTGGAGCAGAGGTGAGAGCTATCTGAGACCAACACCAAAATGGACAGGCTGAGCAGAAGAGCCAGGATTGCTTACAAGCGGTGGAGAAATCCTGAATTGAGGTAAGACAGCATGTAGACAGGTGTATTTCTTCATATGTTTGTAATACTAATAGGGAAACACTGAGACAAAAACCTGGTCAGCTGTGTTTACAGTGTTGCCGCAGGGTTGTGTGTGTCCAGGCTTAGGCAAACTGCTGTCATGAGGTGATATATTGTAAACTTTTGCGCTTAATATTGCCTAAATTTCTCTTTTTGATGTGCTGACATTTAGGGATGAGGGAAATTTCATTGGTCAAGGTGATGAGGACCAGGGCACAGACAATGAGATCTGCACTATATCCTCAGCAGGAGTCGACCCAGGGGAAAGCACGTCTGCATCTGGGAGTGATAAAACTGAGGGTTTGTACAACACTGTTCATTGTAGCTCGTACACTGTTTGATTCTTGTCTGTCTGCCATGTGAGGAATACAGTCATCACGGTGGCTTTTCAGTACAAATGTATGTGTCTAATTTTTGCAAACTGAAAATCACTCCACCCTGACTATGCTTGTTTTTGTTGAGGAAATAAGAGGCAACAGTTTGCATATGAACTGAGGAACAGATGTACATCGTAGCAGTGATCAGTAGATCAGCTGACCTACTATCAGCTGTAGAGGAAGTACTTGGAGAATTTACTAGGGTGAAAGTAGCAATACCATGATGTGAAAGTCTTGCATTCAGAGTTTTACTGAAAATACAGAAGTATTAGTAACAAAATGTACTTAAATTATTGAAGGTAAACATGTTCATTAGGCAGCATATTGTCCTCTGTCAAGGTTGTACCATTATATGACTTATTTTTGGCAAATTGACGTGAGCAATCCTTCAATCTTGTTGTTGGTCAGCATATATAGATCATTTTAATTGTTTAACAAAGTGTCATATTTGATCATTTAATGTAATGTTTTTTGTTGAATTTTAATTTTAAAAGTATCTACTGTGTAGTATGTGAACAAAAGGGGGTAAAAAGTATTTCCCTTTAAAATGTTTTGGAGTAGAAGTAAAAAGTTGTATTTAACAGAGATACTTAAGTACAAATACCTCAGAGATGTACTTTAAAGCAAAAACACACAGAGTTTGTGTGCTGATCTGAGGCCTGTTAGCAACACATTTACATAGTTAAGTCTAATCTGCTTCTGCTTCTGCTTCATAAGGGAGACAGTTATCAGCCAGTCTTTCTAAGGTTTTGTCCTGGTGCTTTTCAAAAAAAGAAGATAAAACAATGTATATAATGTGTGATTATGGGTGACAATCTAATCAACACAGACAGAAGTGTGTATTTAGGAGCTTAAAAACACTTCTAGAAAACCTGAGGTGATAAGACAGACTGTTTCTTTTCTCTGACGACAACATAAGAGCAATTTGTTTATCATTTTTGCCAGTAACCCGTTCAAAAGTGCACTTAGGGTCAGGACTGTCATTGACTACAAGACCCATAAGAATTGGGCAAAATTTGCTCTGTTCTTTTACATGCAGGACAGAGAAATTACAGATAATATGTAGTATGTAATAAGTATGAATATTTGAAATGATGCAACAGCAGTTTGGGGACATCTATGGATGTAATAATGTGTTTGAATGAGTAAACCACTTCAGTCAACAAATCAGCTGTTGTTTTACATATCATAATCATCAGACAACACCTTAGGAGGGCCCACGGACAGGCCATCGGATTTCAGTATTAGTCTGTGCACATAACATAATGAGAAACACTAACTGGAAAATAAGAAATCAAAGTATATCAGTATGTGATTTTCATTTGTGGGGCCAACACTGTTGTAAGCTCCCAACTAAAATATTATTTTAACATCATTAAGAACCTTTCTGAGATGTGCGATAACAGATATTTTAACATATTATTTATGCATTATGTAGTGCTTGTTGCGATTCTACAGGGGACTTTGAACCTGCAGTGACTGTTTTGTCCTTACAGAGACCTTTACAATAGATGATGTACTGGAGGGCATCGGCTTTGGAAAGTTCCAGTGGAAAATGTCTATCCTCACCGGACTGTCATGGGTAAGAATCCTAAAACATGTAGAAAAGTTCTCACTCTGACTTCCAGATATATCTCTTATGTAGCACTCTGCCTCTCTGGGAGTAGATAGCAGACGCCATGGAGATGATGCTCCTTAGTATCTTGAGTCCGCAGCTGCACTGTGAGTGGAGGCTCCCCAGCTATCAGGTGGCTCTCATAACATCGGTAAAGTCCCTTTAGGTATTCTCAGAGAAGTGTTGTTCTACAGCTTGTTGATTTTGCAATGTGTGAAAATATTTCCTCTGAAGATTTTTTTTTCTTTTTTTTCTTTTTTTTTTTGCCACAGGTGGTCTTTGTCGGAATGGGCCTTGGTGCACCTTTTTGGGGGAATGTGTGCGACACGTACGGCAGAAGAGTAGTAAGTCTCATATCTGGGTTTTCTAAGTGTTGAGCACAGCGTTAGTTCAGTGATGCCGAACTCAAGTCTATGTTTATAACCCCAGCTCCTCGTTTTCAAGCTGTGTCTGACTATTGAATGTTTTTTTCTGTTGTCACTGATGCATGCTCTGGTCTGTACACTAGGGGGTCTCTGCTGCTGCTCTCCTGGCTTACGTGAAAAGGCAGAGATCCCAGAAATGATTTGGTGTTTTTTTTGTACATTATTTGATGTTAAACTTGTGTGCTTTATGTACATGTCTCTGTGGTAAACAGGGTCTGACGATGTCTATGTGCTGGGCTATTATGTATGGTGTATTGAGTGCCTTCGCTCCAGTGTACGGCTGGCTTTTGGCCCTGCGTGCCCTTGTAGGCTTTGGCATCGGTGGATCGGCTCAGTCGTAAGTTCCACTGTGTCTTCCGCTTTTGACGAGATGAAGCCTGCACTGAGTGCACCAGATGATTTTAATAGCTATGAAATGATTAGCAACAAACATTCAGTCTCTTTTTAGGGTGACGCTGTACTCAGAATTCCTTCCTGTGAAGGCAAGAGGCATCTGCGTCATGCTGATCGCGGTAATGTGGTGTTTTTATTATTAATGCATGACTTTTACCTCATTCTGTTGAATCTTTGATCTGATTAAGTAAACTGCTCTTTGATTTCATTCTGTCTGATGTGTTTGTGTGCATCAGGCTTTCTGGGCAATTGGCTCTGTGTTCGAGGTCCTCCTGGCATTGTTCATAATGCCCACTCTCGGCTGGAGGGCACTGCTCGGCTTGTCCACTATACCAATGGCAATCTTTATTTGCTTCTGTTTTGTAAGTATACTGTTTATCAATGAAATAAATCCAGCTGGAGTGGAGCTCTCAACTAAACTTTCTGTGTTACACAGTGGCTGCCTGAAAGTGCTCGTTTTCATTTGCTGTTGGGGCAAACAGAGAAGGCCATGGCGACTTTAACACGCATCGCAAACGACAACGGCAAGCCCATGCCTCAGGGGAGGCTTATCACCTGTAAACAGGTGAGTTAAAAGATAAATAGGTTCATACATTTGTTCAGATAAGGGGAACAAGTGTCCTTTACAATGCTCAATTGTTGATATTAACAAACATCCCTTCTGCAATTGTTATTTTAATTTTACAGACTAAACATGCACGGATCAAAGATCTCTTCACTCCTCAGTATCGGAAAACTACTATTCTTCTGTTGTTTACCTGGTTAGTTTGAGTAACTTTTTTTCTCCTCTCCATAACTAGGGATGTCAGTTTCGGTTAACTTTGCTTTCAATAGACCAATTATTTGTTTTTAAAAGCAATTGACGTGAAATACAGGCCTTTCCTTTTACTTTGGCATTCTGTTGACTAAGTGCGAGCTTTAGTGATGCATTTCAAAGTGCTGTCCAGTTAGAGGTGGTGATATTTTAATGTTTTGTGATGTAAATGTCTTGCCTTTCATTGAATTTTCTGTTGGCTTTGCTGACAGACGGTTGGCTGGGTACGTTAACAAGCAAAAATATAGTGCCCACTGCCCACCCTCTGATCTACACTAGTTAGGTAACGTTAGCCTCGAATGCTCTGTACTGCACACCACCCGGGTCAAGTGGGAGCTAGCTAGCTAGCGGCACCGCTCTTTCATGATTACCGCTGGTACCACCACCGGGACACAGATTTTCTTTTTCTATGGCAAAGGCATGACCCACCCTAATATCTTTCTGATTGGCTAGTAGTCACTGCTCCCATTGGTTGGATTGGTTATGCTTAGGCAGGAGGAGTGAGATTTATCAGGGTAAGGGTAACAGTGTCAGAGCAAGCCAATCAGAGGCAATTAACAGTTGACTGTTGACATCCCTACCAGCAACTGGATTACCAAGTAGTGGTTGAAGCCAGTTGAGGGTACGTGTGTACATCTATGATGCACAGAGAGTTGGGGCAACAGGGGACCATAGCTGATTTTTGCTCCAGTGTCCGCTAGGGTGTTATCCAGCCATGTGTTAGATGCTTTTTTTTTACTACTTGTACACAATTAAAACCTTTTCCTGTTATTTTATCCAAAGGTTTGTAAATGCTTTCGCCTATTATGGAATAGTCCTGTTGACAACTGAGCTTTTCCAAACTGGAAATAAATGTGCAGGTGAGTAACAGCTCTACGTGGATGAGCTGTTAACATTTGTCATGTGGCGTCTTAAATTGGAACTAACACCATTAAAAAAACTGTCCTTCTACCACGTAGCGGCGCATGGGGCCAAGATTGAACCGAAATGTAATCTGGAATGCAAATATTTGACATCAGCTGACTACAAAGACCTTTTATGGACGACCATGGCTGAATTTCCAGGTAAAATGCCCACTGTTAGTAGTAGACGTAGTATATAATTAAAACTGTTAGGTGAAGACCTTCATGATGCTGTCGCCAGGAACAGTTCCCTCATGCTATATAATTCATCATAGTGCATTCATGAGAAGAATCTGATTCAACACGGATACAGTTACTGTTCAATGTTTGACAGTGTTTGCTGTTTGTTTCTCATGTTTGCTTCAGGTATTGTGATCGTCCTTCTGGGAATTGACTGTATTGGCAGGAAGAAGAGTATGGCTCTGACTTTCTTTGTGTTTTCTTTGTTCATTCTGCCCTTGTATGCTTGTATTGGGAGGTAAGTTTGTGTCTGCGTGTTTAGTTTTCATATATTTCATATAACAGCACTATATTAAAATATGAAGGCTGATCTCTTAACTCACCGTGTCTGTCTTTCTGTCCATGCAGGCTGGGTATTACAATCTGCATCTTTATTGCCAGAGCCTCTGTCTCTGGGGGATTCCAGGTTGTTTTTGTTTACACACCAGAGGTAGGTCTACTCATCATTTTACCTCTGGAATGTTTAATTTTTTTTTATAGATCATTTCAACTGGAAAAAAAATGATCTCTCCTCTCATTAGGTGTACCCTACAGAAATCAGAGCCTTTGCAATGGGGACTTGTAGTGCAGTAGCCAGACTGGGTGCCCTGATCACTCCCTTTGTGGCACAGGTATGCAGAGGTGACCAAGAAATAAGTTCCAGTAGCTTTCTGATATTAGACTCCGCAGGCTTCACGTTTCTTCGCCTGGCTCCTCACATCTTGTGTTTTGGTTTCAGGTGTTGCTGCGGGCATCGTTGCCTGTGACCCTGTCATTTTACTGTGTCTTAAGTCTGTTGGGTGGCATTGCATCCCTGCTGCTGCCCATTGAGACGTTGGGCAGAACTCTCCAGGAGTCTGGTCATGATCAGGAGGCCGGAGAGCAGACGGTTGTCCCAACCAGCAACTCAAATAATACAACACATCCCTCGGAGTAGAGATAAAACAATCAGGAGGACTGAAATAAAAATGGAACAGAAAGGATATTTTGTTTACTTCAGGCAACTGTAGATGCCACAGTTGCCTGTTTTACTCTGAACTGAATCCTGTGAGCGATGATGGGTGAAGAACAACGGGGGACAATCTCATTACAGGCCGGGAGTGATAATTGAGGGTAGGCCTACTTCCCATGTCTAATGAGAGCGGAAGCACACTTGTGCTTGGACTGGTTTGTTTACCCTCTCTTCCATCAAGGCCATGAGAAGCAACGGAGGGACAATGATGATTCACTGTACGGGCTCTGCTTACAGCTGCACACTTTAAGCCTTGCCTTTAAGAGACAGAGACCTTTATTTTACATGTGGATAAAAATGACTTAATGTATTTATTTATATATATGTGAAGCCAGGATGCTTTTCACTAATTAAAGTTGACCAATATGCTTTCGTCTCTATTTAATAAAGTCAGTGGATCATAGTGCATGGTTCTATTCATGGATGAATTACTGATCAGGCCTGCTGAGCACAGGCACAGGAGGCCAAAGTGTCAGGGGGGCCCCTGACTTTCACTTGCAAGATGTCAAATGCCAAATGAGCACGTACTGACCATGAAAAGACTCATAAAGACTACAAGAGATGCAAAACCACCACATAAGCCCCGTTTCCACCAAGCACTTTCAGTATTGTACCTTTGGAACCAAAGTAACCCTTCAGACATGGTATCTAGACCGTAGCATTTCCACTGCAAACAGAACCCTTGAACATGGGCGGGGCTGTTGTCACTCACTGCTCTGTATAGCACTCACTGTATTTTCTTCTTTATCAGTCTGCACCTCGTTTATCGTCCACAGAACGAGGCTGCACGCTGACATTTTCAGAACAAATAGCACAGGCTGCAGTGAGAGTCTCTCTCCATGGGATATTTAAAAATAGCGGGTATGAGCATTTAGTCCTTCTAAGGCAAGTGCAGCCGGCTGTAGCCTACAGGAACAACACTCCACAACGCTTTTTTTTTTTCTCAGAGTGAGGGTTAGAATTTATGCAGTTCACATAATCCGGTCGCAATATTTTTAAATGCTTGAACATGCACTCATCACTAAAAGTCTGTGTCAACCGAGAGAGACAGTAAAAATTAAAGTAATGGTCAAAGTTGTCACAGTGAAATTTAAGGCGTGTTGATGGATTCACATCGTCAACTCGTGCATTGAGCAACATCACAAGTAAATGCTCCACCTTAGAAGTTGCCAGCAGTTGGCAGAGTGAATTATTTTTCTCAGACTACAACTGCTACAGTTTACTAATATATGCAAAACTGTCCATGGTATGAACAGTGGCTATAAAACCAGCCACAACTCAGCCCTGAGCAGAGTGACTGTACGCTATTGACCAATCAACGAACTGCAGTGTTCACAGCTCCACCTTTTAGTACCAGATCTGTGTGCTAGGTACCCCAACAGAGGGGGGACCAAAAACGGGGATGGTACGGCAGTCCCATTGGTAACATCCACAACTTTACACAGTGGAAACAGAAATAAAGCGTATCAAACTTAATTGCACAGTACTGTACTGCTTGGTAGAAACGGGCCTAAAGTCTGTCTTGCTCCAGTGTAGGGGAGGTTTTAAGGCTCTTTGCATATCTGTCCTCAGGGGCCCATTGTCTCATAATACACCTATGGTTCTTCTGTCATTAGAGCTGAAACAATTACTCCATTAATTGAGAAGATGGTTGTCAGGAAACTAATCTGCAATCATGATAAAAGCCAAATATTCTTCTCAAATGTGAAAATTAGGTGTTGTCTTTGTTTTAATATACAGTACATTGAATATTTGTGTTTTGCTTGAACCACACAAGACATTTGGTGACATCACCGAGGACTCAAGGAGATTGTGACAGGCATGTTTAACAGTTTATGATGTAAGGCCATGTAGGCTGATAATTATTAGAGACTGTAATAAGCAGATGAATCGAATGTGCATATAATGGTTATTTGGTGCCCGCCTCGACATTATGTCAACCTCACAGTGTTTCATAACACGAGCAGAATATTATTTCACCAACATTTGTATTTGGGAGTTCCTAGTCTGGCCAGTCACCTTGACAACATTGGCCCAATGACAGCGCACACGCGAACTAGGCCAGCCAATCACAGGCGTTCGCCGGAGCTGCATGTCATTTCTGCCCCGCTTGCAACCTGCACCGTGTTTTGTTTGTCTGTCTGCGCAGCAGTGATGAAATCGCGGGGTCTGCTGCTGCTGGCTCGCTACAAACGGAGGAAATCTCTCCTGACTTCCCGCTCATGAGGACCGCGGTGGCACCGGAGGACGCACGGAGCAGGACCGAACGGGAGCAGCAGCGCCGGGGCTGTGGAGTCAGGTGCTGCTGGATGAGAGTCTGACTAGGCATTTTCTCCCCGGTGACAGAGACAATCTCAGCGGCGCATCTTCCCACATCCTCCTCCCCTCCCTTCTCCTCTCCTCTCCTCCTCCGCTGCCCTCCAAGCCTGCAGCCCACCGACCATGGCCCTGGTGACTCTGCAGCGCTCCCCCACTCCCAGTGCAGCATCCTCGGCCAGCACGACCAACAGCAGTGCGGGGGAGGTAAGTGGAAAAGCCGGGGCTCGGTCTTTGTGTGCGCGGCGCGAAGAGACGCCGTGAATGCGCCTTCAGGAGCCCCTATCAATCCACACTGGGTGCTGTTTAATATCCTGCAGGAAGGGTTAACCTCACTTCCGTCATCGCTGCTGTGTGTTAAACTTGATCTAGTGTTGCATTGTTACCAGCACAGAGTTGTTTGTGGCTGCTGTGGGAGCGGATTTGTAAACAAAATCCTGCAGGGGGGAGGGGGGCTGCTGGGTTTAGCTGTCAGAACAAAGTGGTCATTTTGCTGCTGCACAAACATTTGCTGCGTTGCACTCAGGTTGTTCTCCCTCCTTGTTATTGGCCTTTTATGTAGTAATGCAGCCTCAGTGCTAGGGAGGAGACTTTAAAGGGGAATGACAGCAATATTTGGAAGTATGCTCAGCACAGTTCAGTCAAGTGTTCATGAACTTGCAGAAAGAAACACCTAATGAGTGATGTCACTGAGGTATGCAGCACCTCACACACTGTTACATCACAATGAAAAAAGTGACTGTATGTTATCGTCCAGTCAGGTTCAGCTCCTGACAGTGAGATGTAACGTTGACTTTGACAACTTTAAGGCTGTGACATTAAAGGTCCGGTGTGTAGGATTTAGGGGGATATAATTTAACAAGTACGTTTTCATTTTAGCGTAAAATCACCTGAAAATAAGAATCGTTGTGTTTTTGTTATCTTAGAATGAGCTGTTTGTATCTAAATAAAGAGCTGGTCCTCATCCACAGAGTCCACCATGTTTCTGCAGAAGCCCAGAACAGACAAACTGAACACTGGCTCTAGATCAGTGGCATCCGAGTGGTGGGTTGCGGTCCAAAAGTGGGTCATGGGTCCATTCTGAATGGACAGCTAGTGACCCAGAACATGTCAAGTTTGTAAAAAAACACACTTTAGAGTACGGTGAATTTCAGGCACAGACCTTTTACGTTTCTGCTGTAGCATGAGTTATTACGCGAGCTACTACTTAACAGAGATAGCACACTAGCTTGACGACATGGTCAAACGCAAGTATGACACTGAATCTATTAAACCATGTGGACCTTGAACAAGTGACTCAGGGGAAATCTGGACCCCATGGCTGCACCAGTTGGGAACCACTGGCTCTAGATGTTCACATCAGCCTCCGTAATTACAACGAGAGCATCTGAAAAACACTGGTTTTTTTTTTTTGTTTTTTTGTTTTTTTTTTAAACGCGTGAACCAGCTTTGTTCAGTGTTTTACCAGTTAAAATATCCGGTTCCATTCATTTTGGAAAAGAAGAGAACTCTGCGAATCATTCAGCTCCCAATAAAAAAAAGCTCTTCTTTTTTTCCTGCAACTCTTTTTTTATTAAAAAATAAAACAAAAAAAAACAGACGTGAGGTCATCATGGATGTCACAAGGTCAAATCACAGTACATTTTTCACTTAAATCCTGGCGTACAGTGTCACACTTTTCTCAATGGTGTTCATACACAATCCATTCCTTTCAATATTTTCTACATTTTTCCATCTCTAGCCTTAAAATAAAAGTAAGTTTCTCCACATTGTACATTTCGTTTATAATCCCCAGTTATTGGGCCAATGTCGGAGGATCAACATGGCTTTCCTGCTACTTGCCATAAGTATCTTTAATAAATATTTATCTTTGTGTGGGACAGTTTCAGTTATTTTTCCTAGGTATAGTGTTGCAAATGAGTAGACTAGATCCATCCCAACTATCTTATGATTCTCACCTGCAATATCTTGCCAGTATGGTTCTATTTTTGGGCATGCCCAGAAACATGATAATTATTGGCCAGTGACGTTCTGCATTGCCTCCAACAAAAGCTCCGGCTCTGTAGACCTGTTTGCAATGCCATTGAGAAAGAATTGCACAAGATAATTCCAACCAAACTCCATCAGGGACCTTGAGTTTGCAGTAGTTGCCTGTGTCTCGCATATCTCCGTCCAGTCCTCCTCTGTTGTATGTGCAATTCTTTCTCCACTTTTGTTTAATATATTTTGCAGAGTGATTCTTCTGTACAGTCTCAAAATTAACTTTTTAATGTCTCCCATTATATATGCATTTGAAAATATAGTGCTAGTAAAAACTTCTTGGACATCTGGATCTTAAGTTATCAGAGAAAAAAAGGTGTGCTATGTCAAACACCTTTGGAGAAACACTGACTTGTAACATAAAGGTGCTTTATTCAGCGTTTTTACTGGTTTTAATCACCTGGTTTGTTTATTTGTGAGAGGAAGAGACATCTGTGGATATTTCGGCTTTTGGTTAAAACCTCCCGAACCAAGAACACTAATATGTGGGTTGCAATCTGCAGTCGTCACCACTAGATGCCACTAAATCCCCTTAAATCTTACACACTGTGTCTTTAAATCCCCTATAAAAAAAACAAAATCTTAGTTGAAAACAAAGTCAATATTGAAATGTGGAGCAATGCCAGATTTGACAAACATCAGGGTTAGTGCTCCAGTTTCTAGTTTTAGGAAAGTGGATTACATGCTCTGAAGTGGGCTGACTGAACTGAGGCACAAAAATAAGCAGTGACATTCTTCCTCTGGTGAGAAGTTTGGGGTTTTTAAATATCACTTTCTGCACCACAGCTCACTGTTTTGCAAGAGTCAGCCAGCAGGGAGGAGAAGTGTGATGTTTGGATGTGTTCTTGCTGAACTCGTGCTGTTTGAAGGCGTCTTAATGATTCAACTGTCAGCTGTGTTGCAGCTGATCACAACACTGACAGGGGAGGACCAGCAGTTGGCGCTGGTACGCTTTATTCCAATGGGATGGTGCTCAACATCCAGTGTTGCTACTGTACCATCTCACATCAAGGTCCAGTCCTAAATTAACTCAACAAACGTATCTTTTTGCCCTAGTAACGATGTATCATGCTCACAGTGAATGTCAGCCTCTGGATGACCCAGACTACAGTAAGATGTGCTCAGTGCAGTAGTCTCTGTTCACTAATCCACTCTGGGGCTCAATAGGAACATTCTCCAGACTGCTGCTACAAGTATCAGATTAACAAAGATGGCTGTTGTTTAAGAACAGGAGGAAAATGTAAAGCCCTCTCCCCAGTTTGTCCTCGACATTCATTTGACACTGCAGTTACACAACATTATACCGTTGCAGTCATTTATATCCTCTGCCTCGTTTTGTCTTTCAGGATTTTGGAAGTGATGATGAGCGGAAAAATAATCAGAGGTAAGATCTGTCTGTTCTTACAGAGATGTCAAACTAATTTACAAAGAAATACAAGCTTGTTGTATTTCTGGTTTGTGGAGTATTTATATTTTTTGTCCCGTTTATGTGATCAGTGGGCCTTCTGACCCTGGATGAGCCTGTCCTATAGTAGGAGAGATTAGCAGAGAGAGATGTTTAAAGCTGTCATTTTCAGGCTCTGATTGTGTGTTAGACGCACTACAGGTATGACTGAAACGACTCTCAAATAACATTTTAATCAGTTTAAGTAAGAGCGTCATCTTAACAATACAGTTTATTTTGTTATTGAACATTTCAGGCTGTAACAGTGAGAGGGACAGTTCAGTCCAAAATCAAGTTGTACAGTGTTGGAGATCTTGGCCGTAGAGATGTCTGCCTTCTCTCAAATATAATGGAACTAGAATGCACTCAGCTTTTGGTGCTCAAAGTGCTAAAAAAAATAAATTTGAAAACTCAACAGCAATGTCTCTTTATAGAAATCATGACCCAGTTACTCAAGATAATTCACAGACCTTGATGTGAGCAGTTTCATGTAGGAACTATTTTCTTTCTACTCCACCTGCCAACTGTATCACTGTGCAGAAGGAAGGGTGCATCTACTCATGGACAGGAGGTTCATGCTTGTGACAGCACAATATCTTAACATTAATGGCGTCCTCCTCAGCTGAGCTGTAATGTTAGCTAGCTCATCGGTGCTAGGTGAGCCAACAGTAGATGCATGCTTCCTTCTGCACAGTGATACAGTTGGCAAGTGTAGGTTAGTTGAAAGAAAATAGTTCCTACATGAAACTGCTCACACCAAGATCTGTAGATTATCTTGAACTGGTTCATGATTTCTGGAAAGAGACATTGCTGTTGAGTTTTCAAATGTATTTTTTGGCACTTTGAGCACCACAAGCTGAGTGCCATCTAGTTCCATTAAATTCGAGAGAAGGCAGACATCTCTACGGCCAATATCTCCAACACCAAAAAAAAAAATCTAGAATGATAAACAGCACTACAGGTAAGAGCAAAAACACATGAACTGCCGGACAGGTGAACTGTCCCTTTAAACCTGAAAACTCCAAGATGCTCAGTTGAACTTAGTCTTTTTTGTATATTTAAGTATTAATCTAACCTTTAATCATTTGTAAAACACTTTGTGAGGCTCTTTTAAAAAGTGTTATGCCAAATAAAATTGCAATGCATTGGAAAGGTGAAAGTAAACAGTACAAGTAGAAACCATTGCTTAGTTAATAAAAGGACGACATCATAAAATACTTTTTAATTTCCAGTTAGTTTCTAGGTTAGATTTTTATCTTTTAGGCTTCTGGTGATGTATATTATTTGGTCGTGTTTATACCAAGTGCTTGTTACACAGATGAGTAATTGGAACGAGGGTTTAAAGAACACACAACTTTGGCAATGACACTTTAACTGACTCAATGTAAGCAATTAACTAGACTGTCAAAGAGTGATGTTGCTGTGATTGTTGAAAGTACTTTGGCAGCAGGGGTGTGAATCACAAGTTTCACCACTTTATGATATTGATTCTTTGGACAACTATATAGTATTTGCTGACATCATAAAGTCTGCCACAATACAATTTTGATTCGATTTATGGGCCTGTGAGTGACATGAGACAATATCAGTAGATATCCTCATTGTCTTTTTCTTGGCTGCTTACCAGTGTCTGCTTAGCGCTAGGCCACAGCAAGTGTTTGAATGTTTAGGAAGGAGATGTGCTTGGACGGAAATGGTGACACAGCCGTCCTCTTAGAATTACATAAGAAAGCTGTATCTTAAAGATGGTGATATGTATCAGTATTTACATCAATGATATTAGATCAGTGATATTTGAACTGATCTACAGATCCGAATCAGTGTACCGTTACACCCCTGTTTGGCACGTAATGAGCTGCTTGTCTTGTCCTCAGTCCTGAAGTTTCAGAAGTATCAGTCAGGCAGTTTCTCGCTGTTGTCAAGGACAAAAACCTGCCCCAAGTGCAGCTGATTTATTGTGACAGGTTTTAAAAATGTTTCTTCTGCTCTGTTACATAACACAGAGTACACAAACCGTTGTTCCCCCTCGGTTACAAAGCTTTTCTTTGATCAACCTTTCGTCACAGAAGTCAGGATTTGTGTCAGCAAAGCTTTGGCACAGACTCTGTCTTTGTGCTCACTGTGTGTGTGTGTGATTGTGTGTGTGTGGGCGGGGGTCATTCACGGTTGAAAACAGTCATGTCATGCCTTGTCTTGAGTGTCTACATGAGCAATATGTTTCTGTGACTCAGTAATTCATCAGCGTGTAGAGTCTTCATTTAGGATTCTGCATGTCAGACTTGAGTTTGACGCCAAGTAACATTTCCACCGCCTCCAAGTGCTTGCATGAATGATGGTATTGTGGCAGAGCGTTGCGTAGGGAGAGCTGATTGCTGAAGCACGTGCTGTTGAGGGGAGATAGTGAGCGGAGACTGAGGGGGGACAGGGCAGCGCAGACGAGGAGACTTCAGGATTGAGGAAGCTGTCGAAGGAAAAGAGGATGTACTTGCTTTACTAAGACCACAACAAGAGAAGTTAGAAGAGGCTGCGGGTCCCCTGGCCACGGACAGGAATACACAGGTGTAGAAGATGGATGGGAGGATGTTGAGAAGAGGAACTAAACTGGAGAGGTTTTCTTGAGATTTGAGACTGGAAATAGTCCGCCAACTGCTAGCAGGATGCATCTGGTTGTTAAACCCTCACATAAACCTATGCTGACCGTGCTGCCTCACTTTGTGGAGAAAGCTGCTCTGACTCGGAGGGAGATCTGTCGCATGTAAGTTGTAACAGCACCACAAACAAAAAGTGGATAGTCGACTTGATAGTGGACACTTTTTAGAGGAGCTGAACATTTAATTCAAACTCTATCTATGCTTTTTTTTTTTTTTTTTTAATTTAAATAAGAAAAAGACGTCTGTGATCAAGCTTGGTCAGGAGTTTAAGGTTTTTACTCTGAAAATCTTTCTCAGATGTAGCGTACACTTGTTAAAGGTTAAATAATTGACATCACACCTTGTGATTAATTCACTGTCATCTCCATGCTATACATCTTTGACATATGTTTGAAAGGACCCCGTGATACCACGTAGCAGGGGAGCTGAAACAAAAGGCCTTGTGATGGTCCCACTCAGTCATACCAGGCTTTGTGTGTCTGTGTGTGTGTGTGTGTGTGTGTGTGTGTGTTGGTTGAGCAGGGGAATGAGACTGCGGTTAAACAAAGCTGCACTCTGTTCTGTGTGAGAAAAGACACTAAAGCTCTCCTCCTGCCTCACTGCAGCCCTCATAACAAAGTCATGACCCAGAAGTTGCTGCATCCAACGCAGGTCGGACAGTAGAGGGAAGTTTTGAAGGCCCGAGCACATATGGGTAGTCGCGGTGTAACGCTTGATTCGCCGTAGGTCAGCGAACTCGCTGGAGTAGAGTCTGTTAATCATGCTATAAAAACACAGGGCTGTAAAAGTCACTGCGTCATGACTCTGCTGACTTTCAGCCGCTGATGAGCCCTCTGTCCTGCTCGCTGAACCAGTGAGGACTTAATAAGTATGCAGCCTACACCTGGCTGCTCACTGTACGCACAGTATCCTGACTGTAGATGTTTTTATGTCCCTCAACTTTGGTCATTGCATTTCTTGGACACATCTCATGATTTAAAACTGGGTTTCAGCTCCAGTTTGGCCATGATGACTTTACTTGCAGATCAGATGAAAATTAATCCACAAAATTTGTTTTTTGATGTTTCATGTTTTGGCAAAACACCCATCGGTTTCAGCTTCAGCCGTGCTTGGATGTTCTCCCCGTGTCAGCATAGGTTTTCTCTGGGTACTCTGGCTTCCTCCCAGTCCAAAGACATGCAGGTTAATTGGTGACTCTAAATTGTCTATAGGTGTGAATGTGAGTGTGAATGGTTGTCTGTCTCTATGTGTCAGCCCTGTGATAGTCTGGAGACGACCTGTCCAGGGTGTACAATGCCTCTTGCTCAGTGTCAGCTAGGATAGGTTCCAGCCCCCCGTGACCCCAAGAGTATAAGCAGATATGAATAATGAAATGAATGAATTAATTGCTTTGGGGGTTATAATCGAACAAAACAAACAATTTAAGCAATTTGAAGATGTCATTTTCAGCTATTCTGTGTAACGATATAGAAGAGTAATAGTGTCCCCTCTCAGGACACTATTACTCTTCTATAGTGTAACGATATAGAAGAGTAATAGTGTCCCCTCTCAGGACACTATTACTCTTCTATAGTGTAACTATAGAAGAGTAATAGTGTCCTGAGAGGGGAATGAAGTCATACTCCCTCTGTGTGTGTTTTAATCCAAGTTTCTCTGTCGGCTGTGTGGTAGAAGATCTGGCTGAGTGTGCATGTGAGTGCATGTGAGTCTTGTGTGTGTTTGTATCCTACTAGCTAGCTAATCCCCACTGCTCTACACTGTGGTCATATGGTGATCATGGGTGGTTACCACTGATCACAGCAACGGCATTGTCACTGAAGCGTAGCACCCATCCTCTGGTGCCAGTTTGTTTTTATCACTGTATGTGCTGTTAGCACTGTTAGCTGCTAGCCACTGGCACACCCACCTCCATGTTGAGAGCCTAGTGCAAACAATCCCGGCTCAGACTTTGAACCATACATATGCTCTGAATGCCACGTACAGCTCCGGTAAGTCACACAGGAACAGTTGTATAGACCAAATTAACAGTCAAAGAGCCTAAATAATCCCACCGTGTCAACGTAAAACAGTCGGTCTGTTTTTATTACGAGGACAAAATAGGGAGTACTACACTGGGTTAAGGTACTTACACTAACAACGACTGGCTAGCTCACTCAGTGTAAAAGTCCATGGTACAGGCGGGCAGTCCAAAAATGCACCAGAGGCCCTCTGACTGTAGTTAAAAATCCTTTATTAATGCGTAGATAAATCAACATGTTTCGACTAGAGAGTCTTCATCAGGGTGTAACATTTACACCCTTGAAATCCATTGGTTTAATTGCTAATGAGAGAATAGGTAATGAAAGAGGCTGATTGTGGAGTTAGATATGCTGAGGCTGGTATGTAGGGGATCTGCGTCTAGATTAGAGGTAATGATGTTAGAAACATTGTCAAGTGTTGGTGTTACATTAAAAAACCTTAATGGTTTAAGGTTGCCTGAAGACTAGCATCAGTCACAAGCGGAAAAAACATAGAACGATAGCTTTTGCATTGTTTTATTTTGAAAGAGTGAAGTCTGTGTAGCATTAAGAATTCAATTAAACCTGTCACCTTCTTCTTGTTTGAGCCTAAAGCAAAAATAAGATGGCCTGTGGCGATATGGAAGGAGTCAGTGGTGTAAGGCATGTATGGATGAGTCAAATGTACATGTACAAGTGTTGTTTAAAGGTAAAACTAAAGGGTTGTGAAGACCATGACGATGAGGTTTTTGACTGGAATCTGCAGATATCTGAGCTGAGTGATGAAATGAATCAAATCAGATCAATCCATCCTCTCACAAAACACTACTTTTGAAAAGAAAGAAGCCAGGTGGTTAAACTGGTTAGACATTATTAACCTGGTGCAGGTATAGAGTACAATGTACTGTAAAAAGTTTTTGTTAAGGTTTCAAAAGCCCTGATTGTATTTCCCACATCTGCTTTTTCCAGCCTCAGTGAGAGCTTCTTCATGGTCAAAGGAGCCGCTCTGTTCCTCCAGCAGGGCGGCAGCGCACAGGGACCAAAGACCCCGACCCACCACAAGCATGCAGGTAGGAACAAAACACGCACAGAAGAAGCTTTGTTTCTTGTTCTGTCGCTTATATTCTCAGCACAAATGAGCTCCAGACAAAAGGAAAATTGTATTTGCTGAGGTGGCTTTTTCTCTCTCCGTGGGTTTGTCTGTGTTTATTCTAAATTGTGTTAGGAACTGTTGCCCCGCTGGGTCTGACCTAAAGTGACCCGCAGTTTGACACAAGGGATTCTCACAAATCAGTTCGAACAAGATCAAGTCTCAAGCAGTTTGCTTAAAGCTATTCCAGAGAAATATACAGACAGTATCTGCTCTTACACTTTTTGAGTACTACTTGACATGATTATTACACAACCATGCTGCTGCTGCTGTTTGTCTGCACATCAAAGTGACGTTAAAATGTGGAATAATCATGCACAATCTAAAAATAACAACCCTCTGTGAGTGTTTTTGGTTCTTTAATAGATTTCTAATCTCACGTCCTCGTTTAGCCTGAAGTCATTTGAGGACAATTGCAGGACAAGCCAGAAGTCTGCTCACATGTGACTCAGGTGTTTACCCGCTAACACTTTAGCTTAGCACAGCTGGAAGGTCACAGAGTTAAAACTTGTCCTCATTGAGATAAATCCACGAGCATATTTCCTCCCACTGGAGACAAAAACTAACAATGAATGTACAGTAGAAGAAGCTGAATGATCAGTTTGTAGTTGACCTTTAGTTTTTCTGTTAGAAATTCCAGAGTGTGTCTCTGCAGTGAAGCCTGTCGGTTATTAAAGTGTGCATTTTTTGCTCTGTATTGTTCAGTCTGAACTTGGTGATATTTTCAGCCTACCGAAGGCAGTTTTATTTACTGCAGTGGCGGGAAATCATTTTCTCTGTCAGGATTGTTGTGTATGAGCCAAATGTCATTTCACCCAGCAGACATTGATTGTATTTACTCTGTATGTACAGAGGGTGGCGCTGTGTTGATATTTGGTGCATTAGTGTGTAAAGGTAGGAACAACATTGTTGCCGTCAGGTGTTTCAGTGCAGAAGGGCAAAAGGTTTTTATCCGCTGTAGAGCTGGACAGTGTGCAACGTGCTGAAGGCTGTGTGTTCAGTTTGAACGAATGATAAAAAATGGGCATTTATTCAACCTGTGTTTGGTGGTATGAATGAATATGATAATTATTCTGCAACTGAAACCTGCAGTTTATTGTCTGAACTCAACACAACCAAGGACGCTGTGGCATCAATCACGTCAGCCAGGTCAGGCCGGGTGAAACATCCATGTAGCCGCAAGTAATAGGCTAAGCTCCTATACTGTGTGAGCTCGTAAAGTTCAGTTTAGACATCCAGTCCAATGAAAAGGAATATTCCACTAATATTTCTGTTAACATGCAGCCGCACATACACAGATTAACGTGCCCTAACATGCTGTTTATCACGTTAAAATATGGAAAAGTGTGACAGCTGTTGGTTGTGCCAGGATTTTTTGGCGGACTTGTTTGACCGTGAGAAACAACCCCCCTCTTTCATTCCTTCAGCCACCTTCTTGAAAAGATTGTTGTTGTTGCAATATTTGCGCATATCCAAAAACTTGTTGTTATCCAAGTCTTTTAAAATGTTTAAAAGCAGGTGCGTTTCTCCTTCCGACCACAAATGTGGAGTTTACCTTTGGGCAAGCATTTGTACTCCAGCCTTGCAGGCTGTTAGCAAGTTGATTTGTGTGCAACCCTCCCATGACAACAAAGAGAGCTGACCATAAATGGCAGAAGGCCATGTGTCACATATTCTTAATGTGCTGTATACATGTTTAAAGAATTGTATGAAAAGTTGAATAATATATCGGCATATGATATCCCACACTTTTTAATCGCAAAATGTTCCATTTGGAATAAGGCCTAAAGGGCTTTGCACACTGAGTCTGTTTTTTTCTAAATTGTTGCACGTGGAAAACGTTGTGTCAGTAACATTTGAACACTGACTCTGAAACTTTCGTATGTCTAACGTTTTCAGAACAGGTTTGATTTTTTGTGGTTCTTTGCATCTGTCAAAAGCCTTTAGAGAGCTGTTTGACCAAGAGGCAGTGACGAATATGTAGAGGCGGGACACATTCACAACGAAAGAGAGGAACAGGTCGCACAGCTTCCTTTCATAACTCCGATAACTAACTTTCAACAGTAATATTTAGTTGGATGATGATGACGAGGAGGAGGAGGAGGATGTAATGGAGGAGGTGGATCACACACAGACAAAGAAAATGAATGTGTGGAGACAGAGAGGAAAGACAGCTCAGCCCCTTCAGCCATCATGTCAAATGCAAGACGTCTGCAGAGAGTGGTGACAGACAGGGAGGTACCTGCAGTGGAAAGAAGTGAAGGAACAAATGTGTCTTGACATTTTGAATTTGAACATTTTTTTAGGATGAAGGATTTAAAAAAACACACAAAAAACAGCCTCAGTGTGCAAAGGTCTTAATTCGGAATATCTAAACGTAATATGGTCTTTACATGACCCGTATGAAATTCAGAATAATGGTGGAATATTCATGCGCATGTAAACGTACCCTTTGAATTGCAGAAAAATTATTCAGTTTCCCATTGAGTCTGACAGTGTGTTTCACTTTCAGGTGATTTACCTCAACACCTGCAGGTCATGTTCAAGATCCTCCGATCTGAAGATCGCATTAAGCTGGTGAGTTTGATACTTAAAGTATTTGGGTAGTATGCATTGTTTGTGTGAGTGCTGTACACATGAAGTTGATGACATTCAGTAAATAGGAAGTGTTGTTTACTGAGAGTCGGTTTCAGTTTGTTGATTATCATGCAGTCACACACGTTTACACATGACAGCACCACTGAATACTGCATGTTTCTTGCATGCTCTCCTTCTGTTCCACAGGCTGTACGGTTAGAGAGCGGCTGGTCAGACCGAGTGCGCTACATGGTCGTCATCTACACCAACGGCCATCAAGATACGGAGGAAAACATCGTCCTGGGAATGGACTTTACAGACAAGGACAGGTAATTACTCTCTCCGCAGGCTCACATTAAGTGCAGTTTAATCTGATTATTAGATCTGTTAAAGTGTAACTGTTTGTGATCTACAGTAAAAATTGCTCTATTGGGATGGTGCTGCCACTGTGGAGTGATACCAACATACATTTAGACGGAGATGGGTGAGTTTCACTTTGTCCTTTCCTAAAGATGGAGTACTTAAATCAGCTGGCTGATAACAGGCTGTTTTTAAAGGTACACCTATGAATGTGAAGCAAGAGGTTGTAATGTACAGTATGTGTCTGCAGGCCTTCAGCTGTATTTTGGTTGTTCTCTGCCTTTTAGATTTGCTGCCCACTGGTGGCAGAGGAGTGAACTACATGCATTTTTCTTTGTGTGGGAACAGTTCCTGCTGACCTGTTAACATTGTCTCTGTATGCTGGAGGAATGTTCCACTGGTCGGTGTCCTGAATAGTCCCCATGAACGAGCCGTGTCCAGTCTGTTTACATCCCTCATCTCCACCCAAACTGACCCTCCTTCTCCTCCTCTTCCTCACCAGAGGCTTCAGCGTGAACACGGCAGGGCGGTCACATGTCTTCAAGCCTGTGTCGGTTCAGGCCATGTGGTGAGTGTATCCTTCGTGTTTACCTGGGATTACTGTTGTGTGTTTGTGGTGTGAAGGTACAGAATGGTGAATGATCAGATTAGCCTGGTTAGCTCAATTATGGGATCAAGAAGCAGCACCACGAAAAGGTAATAAATAACTGTTAGACATCATCCAAGTTTGTACTCTTTGCCCAGTGTGATGCTTAAGAAACGTACGTATGTAAAAAATACCACCAATTATGTGTCATTCCAGTCATGTCCATATGAAAAATACACAAGAAGTTCAATGATATGTCAAATGCGTGGAAGTACACTTTCTGTCATCCCTGTAAACACATTACACAGCACTACTAGCTGCAATGTACAGTGTTAACCCAATTTTTTAAATGTAAATAAAACAAACCAAATCAATTCTGCCACACACTGTCACGTCATCCATCTCAGCTTTCAAGATCTCACTCTCCTGATTGATCTGAGCTTGGATTTTCTGCGAATGTGTGTCCATATTGTGTCGCGAGATGAGCCTCCTGCAGCCAAAACGCTGTCGAAACTTTCTTATAATTGCTAGTGCAGCCTCTGTAATAGAGGCAGAAACGAGGCGCGGAGAAAACAGAAGACCTAAACACCACCCCAGTCACAGAGATGCCGATTCACTCTTACTACAGAATTACAGAATGGCAGATTCACACAGGGTCGAGATCACAGACGACCTCCGCAATTATTACAAATACTAGTCCTGTGCAAATGGGGGTTTAGACGTAAACATGATTTCTTTGTTGCTGGAATTTGGGACTTCTTGAATATGTAAATGTGTTAGACTAGCTATGGCTCATTGGATAGGTTTCATTTGTTTGTCAGCAGGTCCATAATTTAGTTTTATAAATATTAAGGCTTCAAAAGTCATTAAATAGTTGGGGCGTCGGTGGCTTGGTGGTAGAGCAGGCGCCCCATATACAAGGCTGTTGCCGCAGCGGCCCGGGTTCAAATCCAGCCTGTGGCCCTTTGCTGCATGTCACTCCCTCTCTCTCTCCCCCCTTCACACTTGTCTGTCCTATCAATTAAAGGCTTAAAAATGCCCAAAAAATATCTTTAAAAAAATAAAAAATAAAATAAAAAGATAAAGTCATTAAATAGTCTAAAATTTGAATTTAAGATGTCTTAATTGCCACAAACATTTTAACTAATTTCTTTTATCCATCTTTTAATAACTACTTGTCAAAATGAGTCAAGTTCTACTGCATGAAAGTCACATTTCTGATGTCACTAATCTTTTAGCCTAGCACTGAAACTAATAGTGTCTTTTTACTCACACTTACCTGTTGGTGAAATGTAGATTAACCTGACTCACTCTAATAGTATTAAAAAAAACAAAAAAACAACATCTGCACAGGACCACATGTATAGTACTTACCTTTATACTTAACTTAAATGCTTGAATAAGAAAATAGATGATTTGCCAAAAAAATCAGTCTTAAAATTGGTTAAGAAATCATCCTAAAATTGCCTTAAAAACATGAATGTTAGTGACTAAAACCTGTAGACACCTTAAATAGTGCCTTGTCATTGTGTGGGTGCTCTTTATCCCATACACACACAGCATCAGGGAAAAGTACCATTATCTATAGACTTTTCAACCTCACACATCTACCAAATTAAAATTATTGATAATTACTGGTTTTACTTGGAGAGAGCACTGTTGGAAGAGTATAATTAGATTCTTTATTACACCATAAATTAAGTGCACATATCTGTCTATAGCACGGCCATGTTGGAGAAGATGTGGGGCAATAAATGTGGATCATACACATGCGTTGGCTCTGCGCTGAAATTGTACAGTTAAGGGTTAATGATCATATGGTTATAGTTAAAAATTTGGGCGGTGATATACCTGTATGGTATTGTGCTTAAGCAGTATGACAGGGTTTTTTTTGTTTTCTTTTCTTTTTCTCTTCCTTTATATAATATTTTGTAAAAACAATAAAAAAAATCAAGCGTTAGAAAAGAAAATTACTGGCTTTGGTAAAATAACAAACAAGTACTGGGCATTTGATAATCATTTTTCACTATGGTCACCACTGTGATTTCTCTCCTGAGCTGCTCTCTGCCACTGTTTATTCAAAGATTTCAAGACCTCCTCATGCCACCTGCTGGTCACTTGTCAGAATGACCAATATACCTATAAGTCTGCAAGGGTTTTATTTGCCCTGATTTTTGATGGTAAAGCATTTTCTCTGTGTCTCTGCAGGTCTGCTCTGCAGGTCCTCCACAAGGCATGCGAGGTGTCGCGCCGCTTCAACTACTTCCAAGGTGGCATCGCTCTCACGTGGATGGCCTTCTATGAGAGCTGCATCACCTCAGAGCAAAGCTGCATCAATGAGTGGAACGCTATGACCGACCTGGAGTCCACCCGGCCTGACTCGCCCACCATGTTCGTCGACCGGTGAGACCCAGCAGCCTGCTTCATGTAACATAACTGTTGTAATTATGATAAAATTCACACTCTGGTGTAATTACCCTGTACCCTGGAGGGGGATTCCAAACAGTATCTGTCATGTGGCCAAACATACCAATTGTTGCTGCTTTCTAACATGCCTGTCGTGTGTATGTCGTTAGTCATAGCATAGATTGCAAAGCTTTGGACACCAGCTGTTGTCCCTTTGTTTTCAGCTGTGGGAACATGTTTCACTGTTATGCTAATTTCCATTCAGACAGCAGCACTGATGTGTTGACTCATTATGTGCAGGCCGACTGAGCGAGAGAGAACAGAGTGCCTCATTAAAGCCAAGCTACGCACCATCATGACATTTCAAGACCTGGAGAACATCACCTCAAAGGAGGTATGTGCCAGATCAACACCTCAGTGAGCAATGTGTGTGATTGGTCCAGATCACTTTATAATGCTGTACTTAGAGGTTTGAGAAAACGATACATCAGATTATTGTTGGAATACACTGTGAAACTTTGTGTAGTACATAAAACCAGAGAGGAGAGCTTTGTTCTGCAGTAAAGATCCAGTGTGTTTTAGTGCTTCTCTGTGTATAGCTGTTGTTTTAGGAGTGTAAAGTGTTGCATGTTCAATCCTCATCCTCAGATCCGTAACGAGCTGGAGCAGCATATGAGCTGTAACCTCAAAGAGTACAAAGAGTTTATCGACAACGAGATGCTTCTGATCCTGGGTCAGATGGACAAGCCCACACTTATCTTTGATCATGTGTACTTGGTGAGAATGGGTTATTCATCTTTTTTTATGCTACCTTTACCTGTTTTCATATTTCAGCATTATTTTCTTAACTTCTCCTCCACACTGAGACCCCCACACTGTCACACTGTTGTACTTACCTCAGTAACATACAGTTATGCTAAGCAGGAGTTGTCAGTTGTCGTTTATAGACACAACATTCAAACAGGAACATTACGTTTGTTATAATGGAAAAGCTGAATCTTTAGCAACCTAACTAAGCTATCCGGCGGCACCTACCTGTCCAACTGAAAACAGACCAACTCTGCGTCACTCTTCATCCTTTCCTTCAGAGCTCTCCAGCAAAAGTGAAAGACAACCACAGATTCACTCTCGAATTGGAACAAGCTTCGTCTGCTTGGCATTTCAACTCGCTATATTTGCATTTTTACTGCGCTGTGCGCACAGTTTTCATAGCTTCCTTTTGGATTTGTGGTGCTTACGTTCTGGCACCTGGTCCTCACTTTTTTTTTAACTTCGGCATTTTATACAAGCAATACAGTTTTTACATAACTTATATAGTGCATAGTACTTTGATCATTGTACACAGTTTTCAGCCCCTTTAACATCTATCCAGGTTTAAGATGAGTTCCCATATTCTTTAAAATCCAGATGTTGTACGTTGGAGGTTCAGGATTCAACCATCTTATTGTGATACATTTAATTGCAGCCCTGAAGAGGATTTATAATAGGTACATTTTGGCCCTCCCCTCAAACCCTTCAGGGATTGCTCTAAGGAGAATCCTGGTCCTCACCTTTTTATTAGGTGTTGACCTCACCTGTGCGCAGTTAGGGGAGCTTTGCGCACAGAAACGTCCCGAACACAGCAAAATAAGAAGACAATACAAGCAGAGGGCAGATAAATCCAGCGACACACTTCTAGATGGCCATAAGTGATGAGAGGGATTAACTTAACCATAATATTCAGCTATTATTCTGATAAGTTTCTGTCTTTTTGCCTCCGTAGGGCTCTGAGTGGAACGCCTCCAACCTGGAAGAACTACGTGACTGCGGGTGAGCTGAAAGTTTACCTCTAACAAACAGTGTTATCCTTATTTAATGCGAAATGTTTATTCTTATACAGGATTGAATAAAGGCTATACATGTATATTTTTTACCTGAAAGTTGCTACTATCTTTAAGCCAATGTGTCTCTGTATGATTTTCAAGTATTATATAGTCAGTGAAGCAGTGTTCATAGATGTTTAGTCTGATTGTTGTCAACGTGTTCTGGTTGCAGAGTGGGCTACATCCTCAATGTTACCAGAGAGATTGACAACTTCTTCCCAGGGATGTTCTCTTATCACAATGTCCGCGTGTACGACGAGGATGCCACCGACCTGCTGGCCCACTGGAACGACACCTACAACTTTATAGTCAAAGCCAAGTAAGGGCAGAAAGGGGAGGGGGTTGTAGGATGCATGTTTTGATAGAAAAATTATACAGATCATAAACTGTAACACTAGACTGTTACCCAAGAAACAACAGTCAACAGCACTGTGCCCCCACAGCACTTTGTTATTAACAGACGTGATCTTTAGTCATCGTTTCGAAGTCGTCACAGTTTGACTGACTCACATCATGTATTCTCCCCGAGTGTTGGAGCTGTGATTACACAGGACGACACATTTTTTCTCGAATGCCTGACACAGCTGTGAGTAAGAGAGAGAGAGAGAAGTGAAATGGCGCAATCAGTCTGGTTGCTATGCAACTGTCTAAGCATGTTAACCTGAGGTTTAAAAAAAAAAAAAAAAAAAAAAAAAGGATGTTTGTAAAAATAAAAATGGTGAGGCTGGAGTTGAGACATGTGGAGTGCTCACTGCAGAATTCTGAAAAACACCAATCCAAAAAAACAAGATGATAAAAAAATATTTTAATCACTGTGAATGTATGTGATGTAAATGAAGTGTTTCCTGTCCAATAGGAAGAACAATTCCAAGTGCCTGGTGCACTGTAAGATGGGGGTGAGCCGGTCTGCCTCTACAGTAATTGCCTATGCAATGAAGGAATACGGCTGGTCCCTGGAGAAAGCCTACAACTTCGTCAAGCAGAAACGGAGTATAGCTCAGCCGAACGCTGGTTTCATGAGACAGCTGGCAGAGTACGAGGGAATCCTGGACGCAAGGTAAGCAGGTCTACGGTTTCACTCAGGTTTGCACTTTCCTCAGCTACCTGCATCTGGGAATATTTCTTTCCACTGTAGTGCAGCAATGAGGTTTCATCTATCCATTACACACCATCTGCTGGCATCAGTGGTGCTTTCTGAAGCTTTCTGAGTCACTTATTTTCTTCATATACGAGCTAAAGTATGATTTGCTTTCACAGTAAACAGCGCCACAACAAGCTATGGAGGCCTGGAACAGATGAGGAGGGATCAGAGGATTTGCAAGCCTCTGGTCACTGCACTGGTGGGGAGGAGACACCAGTGCTCAGAGGGGAAGAAGCCTGGGGAGGCTGCGGAGCCTCTCCCTGCAGGGGTATGGGTCTAGAGATGGAGCCTCTTGATTCTCTCAACTATAACTATTACTTCAGACGTTTGTCAGACTCTGCACTAGACAGTGAGCCCTCCACCCCGGTGCGGGGTCCCCCTCTGCTCGGTATGGAAAGAGTTTTCATTGAGATTGAAGACGTAGAGAGGGATGCCCTGTTGGAGGATGAGGGTTTCCCCATGGCCCATTTAGCCCTGCCTGGCGAGGGCACGGCAGCTCAGACGTGTGGGCGCCTCGACCCCCTGGAGGATATGAGGCTGAGGCTCGAGATCAGCACTTTGGAGGAAGAGGATGAGGAAGAGGCCAAGAAAGAGGAGGCTGAGATGGCGGCCTTGGCTCAAACGCCTGGAAATTCGGATGGGAAGAGGGCAGGGGATGAGGCCGAGAGGACGGAGGAAAGTCGGTTGGGCCTGGCCAACCTGAATACCAACAACAGCAACCGCCTGGCCGCCAAGCGCAGCTGCCCTGCAGCTTTTGACGTGAGTTAAGAAAATATAACTTTTAACTGTGGTAAAGTCATGTTTTGTGTTTAGCAATCTTGTTTTAAACCGCTTTCTTTTTTAAGCATTTTGAATATTGTGCATCCCACTGCCACTGACTATATACTGTGTTTGTGTTGCTCCGTTTAGGACAGTGCTAGCACAGGAAACCCTTTAAAAGTGAAGCCCTCCTATCAGTCCTGTAAAGACTGCCTGCGTCTACCACAAGGGCGGCGCTGTGACCGTCCAGCAGGAGGCCGTTCTCATCGCCTTAACCCCTCCCGTCACTGCACTGTCCCCACTATATGCATAGATCCGCCCGGGACCAATTTTGCCTCCACCCCAATTCTGCAGTCCCTCCAAACCCCTGCAGTTGTCCCACCTAACTTGGTCCAGCCCTGTAGTCATCTGTACCGCTGTGCCACCTGCACCCCCGGTGTCCCACCTGTCCCGCAAACCAACCTCCAGAAACTTATCTCACCCATGAGCTGTGAGGAGACGCCTCCTGACCGCAGCTCGGTGGAGACAGAGGACATGGATGAACCACAGGGGGACGGCGTGGGAGGAGAAATAACGAGGGAGGATGCAGGGCGCATCAGTGCGACTTCGGCTGAAGGTTTAGAATTACAACCTGATGGTGCAGTGGAGCTCCAGCAGCAGGCACTGGCCCAGCTGCAAATGCCAGGACTGGGTATAGAATTTGGCCTGGAGCTGATGCGACAGAGGGCAGAGCAGCTGGAGAAGCTGCCAAGCTTGGCCATGGAGGGCCAGCTCCCAGTGGGGCCCCTGCCTTAACATATACATGGATGAGATGCCTCCAGCAGGTACACTATGATGGCTGTGGGTCTGTAGATGACTGCCGCTGTGGTGTCATACCAGAAACGAAGCTCTGCTCTGACCTGTACTGTTATGTCCTGGCCTCATAGCTGCACTGTCACAAGCTGCAACAGCCCTCTCTGTACTTCCAGAGAGTCTCCTGTCATTATCTACTGGCATTAAGACCAAGATGAGGCTGCTTGTTTTGACCATACGCTAAAGGCTTGGACGCTTTTGGCCACTTAAGGACTTGAGACTTTCCTATGTCCTTCCACTTCTCCCTTAAACCTGACTGAGGCCGATCTGGTCTCTTCTGAGCCTGTCAGCCCTACACCACATACAGGATCATCTCACTTCCCCACAGCCCAGTGGAGATGAGCATTATGCTGCCATTTTACCCTCAACAGACAGGTTTGGCATATTCCCAAGATAGGAGACAGTGGTGGTTTGTAAGATCTGGTTGTTCCTTTTTAACTACTGAGAACGCTATAGCTAGCACTTTGATGTTGATGGAAAGAGAAATACCTGAAGTAACATGCTTCTGTCAGTGTACTGTATGTTTTTCAATCCTAACTCATCAACAGTATTCATGAAGGAGCTCAATGAATGTTTGCAGTTGAGCCATTTTGATTGCATCCAGCATCTCCTCATGTTACCGCTGATAGCTGAGTCCTCTCTAACCGTCACTTATGTTTTCCCTGCTGCAGCTGCTTCCACACCACGGAAGGGCATTTCATGTGGAAGCATAATCATTTTTAAAAAGGATGTGAGCCTTTTTATGCCTCTTTGTAAAGCGTCGTACCTCGGACCACAAGCATCTCGAACTGTTTTGGTCAAAGACTCTTCTGTTGTCTCTGCTCAGTGGCTGGTTCACCCTGACCTCCTCCATTAAAGTTACTGTAATCACGTACTTAAAGCACTCATTTAAGCCCCATGCATGACTTTGCAGTATTACAGAACATATCAACATGCTTAGGAAGAAAACATATTTAATTCGTGTTTTTTAAATACTAAAAAAACAAAGTTTTGACATTCAAATGTGTCATTCTTCAGTTTAAGTGAGCAGCATTCATTCATTCATCAGATGGATGATAAATTGGTTGAATTGGACCTAACCTCTCGTCTTATGCCTGAAAGAATGACAAAAAAGACCGAAGAAATATTTTAAGTTGTTGGAATTCATTTATTTAAATGTCAGGAAACATTCAGAAGCTCAAATGTAATTTTGTTTTCCCCACCTGATCTGATCACTTTCTGATGTAACCAAAGCCATATCTTGTTGCCAGGTCCAGTGAATCACCGTCATGATTTAAAGTCTTCTCTTACTTTTTTACCCAGTCTGCATCTCATTGGTCATTAAAGGGATAGTTCTTTTTTTTTTTTTTTTTTTTTTCAGTCCGAGAAGTTCAAGTATCTTGGGGTCTTCTTCATGAGCAAGGGTAGAATGGAGTGTGAGATGGTTCGGCAGCTTGGTGCAGAGTCTGCAGTGATGTGGGTGCTGGGCTGGACCGTTGTGGTGAAGAGGGAGCTGAGCTGAAAGGCGAAGCTTTCGATTTACTGGTCCATCTATGTCCCAGCTCTCACCTATGGTCATGAGTTCTGGGTAGTGATCGAAAGAATCAGATCGCAGATACAAGCGGCCGAAATGAGTTCCTTTCGTGGGGTGGCTGGGTTGAGCCCTAGAGATAGGGTAAGGTGTTCAGATATCCAGAGGGAGCTCGGAGCAGAGCCGCTGCACCTTTGCGCCGAAAGGGGTCAGTTGAGGTGGTTCGGGCATCTGATTAAGATGCCTCCTGGGCGCAGGTAGGAGGCCCCAGGGTAGACCCAGAACCTCCTCCCCAGGAGGAGCTGGAAAGAGTTGCTAGGGAGAGGGACGTCTGGAGTGCTTTGCTTAGCCTGCTGCACCCATGACCCAGCCTTGCATAAGTAGATGAAAATGGATGGATGGATGAGATACTTATTAATAGTAAGTGTGTTACATACAGTAGATAGCGGTCAGTGCACTCCCTGTCTGCAGAAACCAACAGAGCTTGCACCCTAGAAACTCAGCTAAGCATTGCTCTGGATTAGGGTTAAATGCAAAACTTTTAGCAACCTAAAAAATCGATATCACTCTAAGTGGACATTATATATACAGTATTTTCACTGCTTTACTTTGCCTTTTCTATTGGCGCTACATTTTCTCAACCGTATAACTCTGCATTCCTACATGAAAACGCCCAACTGTGCCCTGCACTGTGTTAGCAGAGCATAGCTTCTGGGGTGCTAGTCCTGTCTATTTCTGCAAACAGGGAGCACATTGACCACTACTGTATGTAATAAACTAACAATAGTCCCACTTCAAAAATCCCAGACTATCCCTTTAATCTAAGTGGCTCCCACAGTAAACATGGCTCACCCAGTTAACTTTTTGGCCACAAGCTACAAAACCACAAGCTACCTTTCCCTAAACCCACAGACATTTGCAAAGGCACACTAAACATGTATAGATTTAGCACTTGAGCACAACTCTAGTATCCGTTCACACAGCGCACAGACACGTTTCAGATCTGTAGCTACGTTTAAACAAATTCATTTGAGAACATTAAAGTAGTTCTGCTCTTTGCTTGCAGTGTAGAGTCCACCCTTGTGATTATAGTTTATTTGATCTAAGAATTCTATATTATTATTATAATTCCAACTCTTAAAATTACAAATTGAAATATTTATATTTACAGTGTGAACATTAGAAATTATATTCTTTATTTACAATACGAGATTTCCTTGATTTTTAAATTCAGAGCAAGTAACTGATCAAGGAACTGCAAAGCCCAGCACTCAAAGGTTGTTTAACTCTTTAAGTCTTTTCCGCATCATTTATGTAGTTACTTTTCTACATGTTCAGACAGCTTGAGGCGTGTTTTGTTTAAATTGTGCCACCAATCCAAAGTTGCTGTGCCACAGGGTGTTGCTCTACAAGTTCCTCTGTTTGACTGATGTTGTGTTCCTCCTTTTTTTGGCACGCTGGGTGTGCTGAACAGTGCCTGTTTGTATGCAGGAAAAGCACATGCGAGTGTTATCATAACTGTGTTTAAAGATCTGAGTGCTTCAGAAGAAAACTGTGCAAAGAATGAATGCAAATTATTTAAACATCTTTAACCACGGGGTTATTGTAGTTTTTTTTTTTTTTTTTTTGTAGATTTAGCTCTTTTTTAGTTAGATCGGTAGAAACCTTGACAGTGCACCCCCTGTTCCTTCCCCTCCCTTCACTGGACCCCAGGGAGCTGCAGGTTTCCTCCGCTAGTTAGATTTAAGTAATTTAGTTTTTCCTTTAGCCTGTTCTTTCCCTCACATGAGCATGATGTAACATAAGGCACTTGCAAAGTTGCTGACAGCATTTGATACTACAGACTATGTCCAAAAATGTGAAAAATGTTAAAATAACCATGAAGTTGTTGATAAATATTCAGCTAAAAGAAATGGGAAATGTTACACGGTGACAGCCTATAGAGACATGAGAGTGGTATCAATGCTCTCACCTCAGAAAGAAAGCAAATAAGCAAAATGTTGTACTCTTCCTTTAATATATTATTAATGTGTTTCTAATTTAAGCCTGTTGTTGTCAGTGTGTCGACAGGTGGGCCTGATCAGTGTGCCGGACATCCACGCAATGTGCTAAGCACTAAATCCTTCTGTTTGCGTTCCCAGACCACAGCACTACTTTTGGTTGTTTGCTCCATGTTTTGAATTTGTGTTTGTATTTAAGTGCCTTAACCTTGGCCTTAGCTCCATCATAAAGCATCACAGGCGTCGCAACAGTTTCTGTGAGTGTGTTGATGGTCTGGCTTTTTGTACATTACTTAACCCTCACTCCTGAAATTTAACCGCGCTCCTTGCAAATGTATAACTCGGCACAGAATAATAATGTATGCAAACACACATAAGCTCATGCACAGCAGCCTCCTCCACCTCCCCCGAAAAACACACATACTTGATGGACTTCCATTTATTAATAGCCTATAATAATATTGTATTCGTTTGATATTGTTGAAACGTGTGGTACACTGTATTGGTTCAATAGCTGGCTGAGGAACCTTGCTGGAATGAGAACTATCATTTACATTAAAACATTAGATAGGATCGATTTCAGTCTTTGAAATTTACCAGTCTGTATATATTTTTCTCTACAATTTGCTATGGAGTACATTAGCTTGCAGATGTGGTCGATATAAAGAAAAGCACTGATAATGCTACTGTGTATTGAGAAGTACTCATAATTAAGTTCTCGTGTTTGTACCACAGCAAAAAAAAAAAAAAAAGACTTTGGGCCATCTCTAATTTAAGCAAACGTCTTCGGGCTCTATTAAAAAAGGCAACGATTGAATTTTTTTATTGCATTATTCCCAGGCAGCAGGCATCAAACTGACAATCCTACTAGAGCCAGACGCTGAGGACTTTGTGTGGAAGGATATTAAGACATATTGTAATTTAAAACAAGGGGGATGCAGGCATTTATAGTGTATTTATAGAGCACAAGTCTGCCCCAAAGCATGCGAGGTTGAGACGAGTGGAAAATGTAGAACATGAAAAACCTACCTGGGAGTAAGATTTTGTTTTGTTAATTGTTTTTTGTTAACTTTTGTGTACTGTACTGTACATTGCCAATGTTCATGTGTAATGCACTTTTTTTTACATTTTGTTAAAATGATGTCCAGTCTAATGTTTATCATGGAAATAAACCATTTCCTCTGCATAATCTGTTGATTGAGTTAAGTTGCTTTCCTGTGCTTGTAGGCTACCGGTATTTAAACAATTTGATTTACAAAAGGGATCTATATTTAGATTCCCCTGCAGAACAGTGATACTCAACTTTGGATCCAATAGGGTGCCCCAATGGCTTGCCCACCATTTTCTAATCCACAATAAAAAAAAAAAAATACATTTATTCCAGGGTGTCTGTGGGTCCTTAAAAAGTATTAAAATGTCTTAAATTTTCCAAATCTTAGGCTTTAAATCATTAAATAGTCTTAAATTTTAATCTGTGTGGTCTTAATTACCACAAACACTTTATCTAATTTAATTTACCCATCTTTTAATTTCTTTGTCAAAATTAATCAAGCTCTTTTGCATGAAAGTATACATTTTTGATGTTACATATCTTTAAACCCACCTCCAAACCTAATACTGTCTTTTTCCTTTATTCTTGGATTTAAATGTGGCTAAATGTAGATAAACCTAACTGACTCTACTAACCATATTTCTACATAAAACCTACCTCTGCATGCACATACATATTCATGTGTCTTGAAAAGGTCTTAAAAAGCATTACATTTAAATAATGTGTGATACCTGTAGACACCCTGTTATTCACACTAGGATTTTCTTTTGTATCTTAACTGTAAATAGTACACTAAAATCATCAAAACAGAGCTTGTTCCTTAATTTGTTTATTCACAAATTCATTTTCCATAACTGCGCATACTGTTCGGGGTCACGAGGGGGCTGGAGCCTATCCCAGCTGACAGTGGGCGAGAGGCAGGGTACACTCTGGACAGGTCACCAGACTATCACAGGGCTGACACACAGAGACAGACAACCATTCACACTCACATTCACACCTACGGCCAATTTAGAGTCACCAGTTAACCTGCATGTCTTTGGACTGTGGGAGGAAGCCAGAGTACCCAGAGAAAACCCACACTGACACAGGGAGAACATGTAAACTCTGCACAGAGGGGCTCCCTCCTGGGGCTCAAACCAGCAACCCTAACCACTGCACAGTGGAGCAGTATTTTTTTCAGTATTTATTTATTTATTATTATTATTTTTTTTTTTTTTAAAAAAAGGACCCCCCCCAGACCCCCTGACGAGAGGTCCTGGCTAATTAACATAACTGATGCAAAAATGGCCCCTGTTAACAAAGCTTTATTGCAAGATATAGTACATCTTTGATAATATGAATCAGCCTCTGTCTGCCTCTGGCCTTCTCTTTCTCTTTATGGACAGGGCAGAGAGCTCACTTTATTGAGTTAGTCAAATGAAGTTGGTCTGAGATCATGGGGCAGGTGACAGCTGAATGAGAGATGATCTCCCAGAAACACCAAAGTCCTACAGGACAACGACAGGCAGATCATCAGCCTCAGTGAGTATCTACCTATTATCTGTGATGATTTCATGTCAGTGTTAGTTTAAGTTAATTAGATAACATCCGAAACGGTAACAGGTAAGTTGTTTGAATAGAAGTTTTAATGAATATAGTCATTATTGACTGTTATGGTAAAGATTATAGAAACAGGCCAGGAGGGCTTAAATGTTAAAGGTCAGTTAAAGGTTTTCCTTCCTCAGTGTTCAAAATGACATGCTGGTATGTGGTGATACTGTACATTTGTGGTTATGTTAGGTTATACTGAACTATGTTATTCAAACCACATACAGTAGATATTCTTATTGTGAGCTGGTACATTGCATGAATCCATTGTGCCACTGTAAACTAGCAGTACATACAGTATATATAATTTTATGACTCTAAGTTCTGCCTAACAGAATGCTGTACAAATTTTACTGTCAAACTAGATTAGGTGTCTGAATATCACCCTGCCATACTACGTATTTGAATTTGACTTCACTGCATGTGATACACTTACTGCTCTAAAGGAAGGGCACAGTATTCTGTTGGGAAAAACAAAACCTATCCTGAGACCGTGCTAGAAAGCTTGTGAACTCAAAGTCACAAGTCTCTTATAAACTGTCTGCTCAGTATTAGAGAGACACAAGAACGGGAGCTGGACAGATAGATATGAGGGAGGGAGTTTCACAGGCCAATGTCACAGATGCCTCCCACTGCTGCCATTATAACACATCCATCCCGAAATAACACTTCAGATACGCTAAAGCTGCAAGCGCACGCATCTGTCGTGGATCACTGGGAGCCACATCATAGCAAACAAACAGAAACAATGTCAGCTGGTTAAAGATGAAAGCTCTGATAAAGCTAGAGGAAGCAGGTGGAGGACAGAATATGTGCCATGATGCACCAAATCACCACATCAGTGTAATTCGGTCAGGGGATGGTCTGTTTTTTAGCCTTCCATCCATTACTTTTAGGCCACCATTTTATTTGTTTATCCTTTGCTTTTAGCTTACTAAGTGTTTATCCATTAGGCCTACTTTTAAACATCTATTTTAACTATTATCTTTTATATTTAGCTATTTAAATCATTTATCAATTTCAGCTTTTTTTTAGCTATTATCCTTTACTTCAAGCCAACTATTTCAACTGCTTATGCATTACCTTGAGGTTTTAATTGTTTATCCATTAGCCTGCTAATTATTTTACTTGCATATCTGTTACTTTTACCTACCTACGTCAATTATTTATCCATTACTTTAAGCATGTAATTTGACCATTATCCATTACATTTAGTCATTTCAACCATTTATCAATTAAGCTACTTTAACTGTTCATCCATTACTTCTAACTATTTCAACTACTTATTCATTAGGCCCTGTTTTTGACTATTTATCTGTTACAGTACTTAAAGCTAACTATGTCAACTGTTCAGGGCCAGACCTACAGCACACAAAAAAAACCAAGTTACATCTCTTACATTTATTTTATTTATTAGGAATAAGAACAAAAGTTAATAAAAATCTTTTTTGGTCTACGTAAAAAGAAAATATTTATTTTTATCCATAACTTTTAGCCATTTATTTTAACCATTATCCCCTACTCTTAACTATGTCAACCATTTATCAATGTTAGCTTACTATTTCAATTGTTTCCATTTGTTTTAGCTGTCTTTTTTAACCATTTATCCATTTTATTTCAACCATTTATCAATCACTTAATTATTCTTAAATGTTTTGATTATTCATACATTACTTTTAGACTATTTCAGTCTATTTCAGCAATTTACCCCTAGCTAACTATTTAAAGATCCATTACTTTTAGCTATATATTTAAACCATCACTGTTACATTTTGTGTTTGTTTGCTAGTTTTTTTATGCACTCTTGACATGTGGTGTTCAGATGTTACACCAGGTCAATATAGATATATTTCTGTCATCAAATTGTAATTTTAATCTGTTCAAAGTCATTTGGTAACTCACAGTCTTTCCAATTATAAGTGCCCTGGGTAAGGAGTCACTGGTGCAGAGGACAAGAGCCATAATTCATAGATAAACAGTAGTCAGGCTTCAAGGGGAATAGTTTCATTTACATTCTGCGGACAAGCACGTTGGTTAAATAGACAGGCTTGAAAGAAACAAAGTGACACTCAACACCTCTCAGGCTTGTAATAGCTTAAGCAACAGAGTGCATGATTACAGAAGCAGGGTGAAGAGGTTCAGTCACCTCTCTTGCACTTACCTTTCAACCGAAGAAATCAAAGAACCTTAACTTAGCATTTTGTCTGATTCTAGATTAAGTTAAGCGTATGCTCCTGGAAAATGTACCTGATGCAACAGCACTTACACATTCAGTCATCTGAAAGCTAAAAATACTCCGATTCCACATGCCACTTTAAAGTCTGTTGATCTGTTTTCCCTTTGCAATAATCTCTCTGCCACCATCCATCATGTCGGTGGTTAAACTCATCCAGCCCCTGACAAACAATTCGGTTCAGGAGTCAAAGCGCTTGTGACTTGAATCATGTATTCGAGGTGACCTTTCTATAGTCCCTGTAACCAAAACAACTGTAAACATTCAGATAGTTTGAGGGGGATTCACACAAGCATGCCTTGTCCCTGGACCAGTAATTGACAGTGCATGATGTCTCACACTGTGCTGGCTCTGAGGATACATGATTACAGTTACATTAGTTATTAGACTCACAAATCACATAAAAGCAAGACTTTGACATAATTTAAGGCGTATTAATCTAGTTTTAGAGAGCATCAAAACGATCTTAAATGACTCATAGGCCTATTTCATGTATTTGGCAGCATTTAGAGATCACATTCTCCCTGGGCTTTTTATTTGACCTTGGCACGTGACAGCTGACCTCTTATCTCACTTGTCTTGTTTCCTTTTTGGCCTCCTGACTCACTGGCAGCAGTCAGACCAGCTTTAATTATAGCATACAACATTCCTTTCCAACAGAATAGAGGGAGATAGATAGACAGGCCTTGGGAGGGCAAGAGTGAGCCGTATAGACGAACATACAAAATAGGGAAAGGTTCAAGACGGGTAAAAATAGACCGCAATGCCTGTTGTGTGATTTCACTTCGTTGGGATGGGGAGGCGAGCCATCCTCATTACGCCATTGTGTCATGCTTATAAAACTGCTGCTGCGTCTTGACATTTCATTCTCTCTTTTCCTAATGTTAGGACAGAGCAACAACCATGGGCCAAAAGCTGGAGAGGCTGTCGGAAAGGGATGAAGAGTCGCTTGATGATTCAGAGTGGTCGGGGCAAACTGAAGAGACAGAACAGTCGGAGACTGCAGCAGAACAAGATGAGAGCAGAGATCAGGAGGATGGCAGTTTTGCGACCCCTGGGGGTATTGGCTGGATTAGTGGGATCAGTGTCACTGGCCCTGCCACTGGGCAAACAGGGGAGCTCACAGTCACTTCTGCACGTACAGACCCCCAAACTGGGCAGCCAATCAGATCTCTAGGTCAGCAGGAGCACCCTGTGAACACCAAGGGAGAGTGTGTGGGTGGAGACAGAAAGAGCCACAGTGTCACTCGGACTGCAGAGGAGTCAAAAACTGTCCTGAGCCCTAAGGAGACAAGACAAACTTCAGACAAAAGGCAAGGGTCTAGGAGTAAGGCTGTGGCCTATATTGGGACTACAGCTATGGAGGAGCAGGGAAACGGGAAGAAATCGGACCTTGCTTGTAAAAAGTTAGGTCCTGACACTCAAACCGGCTCATGCAATCCCTCTAATGAGGAGGACTTTGTGGTGCTCGAGGAGGATGAGACTTGGATGTCATCTGACGGGGAACATAAAACCACTTTTGGCAATAAAACAGATGATCTTCAGTCTCCTTTTAAAGGAAGCGTTGAGGAGAACGCTTCTGCAAGTGGCAGTAACCTTCCACAACCTTCCAAGAATGCTCCTCAAGAAAAGGGTAATGAGAAGAAAAGCAAGAGAAGATCTGACACACTTTCAGTCACAGCCGACAGTGTGGAAGCACATGCTGAAAGTTCACCCGCAGATTGTTTTGAGAGGGAAATGGTTCCAGATTTGGCTGAAGTGACAGGCAGCAGGTGTCAGCTAAAAAGAGTTGGTCATGTTGGGGCTGCCCAAACCAAGGCAACTGGGAGAGGAAGAGCAGAGAGGGAGCAAGACATGAATGACTACAGCAAGGGGGAGGTCTCTACTTACAGTAACGTGACACAAAACAGTGGCTCGGGGAAAAGATTAAGAGAGAGCAGTGATGATTTGGGAAACATGCTTAATGAAGCAGGCCAGTTGATTGTTCAAGAGGAGCCAGGAGGGGAGAAAGAGACAAAGTCAAAATGGGAACCATGCTTGGAAAAGGTAGATCCTTCTTTAAGAGAGGAACATCAATGCAAGGGAAGCCACAATGTACAAAAAACAGCAGAAGCAGATCAGTCCCATCTGAGTAGGTTTGCGGGCGCTGTCTCAAAGAGGGCTAAGGCAGGTAGTTTGTGTACCAAGAAAGAGGATGGCCAATTGGCTAGCAAAGCAGCCGACTCTCACCCCCTAAAAGCAAAGCCCTCTAGCTCTGAAACACCACTTCTAGAAGACAATCCCTCGTTTTCACTGGAACAGTGTGATACGACCCACTGTGTTCCTCTGCCAGGCAATGAAGGCTGTGATGAACTGATACAGGTCGCGAGCTTGAAGAGGGAGAGCAATCATGTTTGCTTCTCTGCCGTCGTCACCCCTCCACCTGTAACTCATCTGTTGCCTGAGAAAGTCACATCAATGGCGACACAACTTGGTACAAGTGTGGTAAATTCACAAATGGCGCCAGATGCCTCATGTGACTCTAGAGATGAATCTATGCCAAAAGAAAAACCCAGAGTTAAAGGCCCACCTCCGCCTGTCCCCAAAAAACCTAAAAACCCTTTTATAAAGCTGAAAACCGCACAATTGAAGTCTGGTGATGTGCAAAGAAGAGGCAAAGATCATCTACGCTCTGAGGAGAGGGTCAAGAGGAGGCACACTTTTGATTTTCATGTTCCATACAACACTCTAACTAATCAGGACATGTGCTTGTTGTGGGACGAAAGGGGCACTTACACAGTGCCAACCAACATACGACGGCTCTCAGCTGACCTCAGCCCTTGGGAAAACCTTTCACTGGGACATATGGATGATCGGTACGGAGACATGGTCGACTTTGACTACTGCGGGCGTGTGGCACAGCTGTCTCCAGAGGCAGAGCCGCCAAACCTGGACATGTTGGAGAGAAGAATATTCCTGGAGAGAAAATCCAGATTTAAAAGCTCGCCTCCTGTTGCGAAAAAGCCCCAAATTCGTGTTGCATCCAAAGAGATTCTTCACACACCTGAGGTCACATCAGACAATGAAATCCAAAGACCAAAACCTGCTCCTTCAGGGAAACAAGAAATCTACCCAGAGCTCCAATCTGCAAGAGTCATCAGCGACAACCGTGGTAACTATGTTAAGCATAGAGAGTACCACAGTAGTGATCGGGATGCAAGCTGTAACAGCAAGGTGGGTTCTTACAAGCCCGTGGCGGAAATTATCAAAGAAAAAAATCAAGTGCAAAGACATCAGAGATGGGTCAAACCTGAAGGGGTTAAAGCTCAGGTTCGGGTGGCTGAGGAGGGTCCAAGTGTGAAAGTATCCCAGATGAAGAATGCCTTTGATGTCCCAAAGAAATCCAAAGAGAGACCTCCAGAAGTTCCACCACCTCCAAAGAAAGGTAAGGACCTCTGACTGTAAACATTAGAGACATCAGTTCTGCACTTTTTATTGGTTCAGTGATTTATCAGAGCATTCATACACACCAAAACTGTGGTTAAAAACATTTTTCCATTTGTGTATGAAGGCTCTTAAAAACTAATTTGAGGACTGTGAATTTCTGAACGCTAAGTGACTTGCGTGTTTTAAATAAATAAAAAGTAATACACAAATCAATATTTGTATGGCCCTGTGACAGTCTGGGTGTACCCTGCCTCTTGCCCACTGTCAGCTGGGATAGGCTCCGGCCTGCCCACAACCCCTGACTGGATAAGCAGTTACATAAAAATGAATGAATATTTTTATACTTAATATTATCAGTGGATCAAGTGACTATGTGTAATGTGGAATTGGTCACTACCCTCAGCTCAAAGGAGATTTTCAGCCTCTTCAGCTGATTACTTTGATTCAAAGCAGCTGGTGTATTCATGTCCTGCCAGTCATCTAACAACAGGATCTGTCTCGTTATTTAATATACAACATTTAAACTTTAAGCCTGATTCAATTAAGAGTCTGGTTCTTCTTCTCTGGTTGGGAGAGTAATTCAATAAAAACGTAGTGAGGTTTTCTCAGACATCTTTTCACGTGGCTTGAGCTGTGATTCAGTAGCATTTGGATGATTGTGGAAGACAAAAAAGATGTTTCACCTTCCTGTCATTTAGTCAAGAATCAACCAAGTTCGTCTCCTCACCAATGAAAGTGCAGAATTTTTTATCTGGGTCCTGGTGTGTATGCAGTTCGGATGTTGTCCCAGTGTTAACCTCAGATTTCTCCCACGCCCCCAAACACAAGCAGCTCAGGGTGAACCGCAGACTCAGATTTACCCCTAGGTGTAAATGAGAGTATTAATGTGTTTATCTACGGTAATAGTCCCTATGGCAGTCTTGGAAACTGTCAGTGGTGTTTCCCCGCCTTCTGCTGATACATACTGGGATAGGCTCCAAACTCCTTGATCTTTTAGAGATAAGCTGGTAGGAAGAATATAAATTATTTTTCTTTCATCATGTCACACTCGTGCATTCATGATGCAAACAAGCTGTTGCATTAACATCCTCCTAAAATGGGTGAAATATAATATTAAATAATAATGCATCTAATAAAGTGGTTTTGTTTTCAGATTATATTATTCATTATTATATTATTCATTATATTATTCAATAATTACCCAGTAACCAAGTAATTATGTGTAACTCACAAGGTAATCAACACATTACTTGACAAAATAAAAGGTCTTCAGACACTAGGAGCCTCACATACACAGTAGTTTGACCAAAAACGATGTCCACTCATGGTCGACTTACATTTTCTGGAACTTTTTAGCTGTATCACATCGTCATCTCTGCTGTCTTCTCACTTCTCATCTGTGTCAGCTCATAAATTATTTATGAAAATTTGTTTTTGACCTTGATGAAGACCGGGTCATTGTTCAAACCCCTAGGAAAAAAGGAAGCAAGTGGCTGTTGAGTTGGGGTTGTTATGTCTAGGTTAAGAATGATCCATCATGCTTGTGTCACATTCATTTTCACTGACATATTCAGAGCCCACAGACATTCATTTTGAGGTCTGAGACTATGTAAAAAGGGCTGGATAATTAAATAGCATTAATTTGCTCAAAAACAGTATACATTTTTTTAAACTGCATTTCATCAATCCTAAGGAATGCAAATACGTCATTTGAAAGCACAATTACAGAACACCAAAAAAGAGGGACTAATTATTAGGAGATTCCTTTGAATACTTGTGATGTGTGGGTGCATCTCAGACTATGGGGGTTTCTCATTGTGTTTGGACAGTGCAGGCTGGGGTGGGGTGGGGTAGGATGGGACGGGATGGGGCAGAGGGGGAGGGGAGGGACCATGACACAAAAGATGCTGCTGGCAATGAAAATCCACATTTTTGGCATAGTTGAAACAAACAAGAATTAATGCAGGAGGTCTGCTTACAAAGACACGAGGAGGATGCAGCGAGAAACCCAGATTTCCTGCAGCCCCATCCCCATTCACAGCCTTGGGAAATGAAATCTGACTTTTCCTTTGCGCATGTGCCGTAGCCGGTCGTCAACGTATCCTATTGAATTTAATAACGATGAGAGTAGACGATTGCTAGTCTTCCGCAGGTGAGAAGCGGACAGGGGATGCTCTATTTGACAACCGGCATCCAGATATACCACTAGATTTCAAACACTGCCTCCGAGCCACATATTTGCAGTCAGAAGGGGGAATAAGTGCAAAGCGGCTGGGCTCTTCTTTTTGTGGAGACAAGGGATACTAGAGCAACGTCCTGCAGGATAAGGGCGCGCCTAAACTACCAGATTCATGTGTTGTGATTGATTACCCCCGTGCTTACGAAAATCTTGCATAGATTTAGGAGGTAAGAAAACCTGAAAAGTGTCTTTGCGTTGTGCATTTTGCATGTGATCTGTCGGTCGGGGCTGTGCAGCATCCATTTCGCTCGCTGGATGGGTTTGAGAATGGGAGCAGCCAAAAACCTTGGGTGGAAATATCTGCACTTGCGTCAGCTGGCGGCGGTCCACCGCAGCTAGCGGCTAGCAGCTAGGCTAAGCGGCTATGCTAGCTAGCTAACTGGTGAGCGGTTCGGGTGCAGAGCACACTGGCAGGCTGGTGGAGCAGCTATAAAATAATGTCACATTGTACTCTGAATGGACAACTCTTTATGGACATAATGTATAAGTTACATAGCTACTTGTCTGATATATTAAATAAACAGCACTATCTTCAGTTTGCCTCCTTGTTGCGGTGTAACGTTCCTGAGTATCAACGGCTGTTCAGACGGGACCAGCCCCGGCACAGCTGCCGAGCTGCTGGGGCAGTGCGGCGGAACACGGTCCACGATTATTCTTGTCACATTTAACGTTAAACTTCTTTATACTTAAACTATTTTTAACGAATATACACGCTTGAATAGAGCACACGCTTTTGCCTCGATTCTATGCGATAGTCACATCTGGAGCGTACTCACCAAAATACAAATCTGCATACCCGATCCACCCCCTTGTTCCAGGGACGGTTAGGTTAGCAAGGATAGCTAGCTTAAGTTATATCTAGCTAAAGCCTTCCCACAGCGGTAACAACTTGGTTCAAATTAGTGCATTTTTAATTTAAAATCACAGCTGAGTCTCAGTATTATGCTTATATGTTAGTTTACAGCTGCTTGTCTTAATGGGGAGGGGGCTACACGCCGAGCTTTGTGGTAACATCAGCTAACGTTAGCTAGCAACCATTGTTTAACGTTAGCACAGTGCAGCTGTTTCCACCTCCTTTGAGTGATGCTGCTTATTCAGCTTAATCAATAAAAAATGTAACAAGCACTTATTAAAATAAGCTCAAGCTGAGGTGAAGTGATTGTGATTGCATCTTTGGTTGTGTCCACCCATGCAGCTATCCAGACAGACAGACACTGAAATATCACACAGAGAGGCCAGACTCCTGCAGGGATGCTCACTATATTTATATTTATATCAGAGAAATTCTCCTGCAAAGATATCATAGCATCAGTCTGCAACAGCTGGAACAAGGCAGTCCACCATCATGATGCTCAGTAATGTGCTGCTGTACTGTAGTGTGGGCTGGGTGGTGGTGGTGGTGAGGTGGAGAGCAGGGAGCAGCATGTTGTGATGTATGGCATCAACTGAAGCCTGCAGGCGCTGAAGCAGCTCATTTTGTCTGATGCATATTTGGAGTGAGGGTAGCTGCTCTTGAATGGAGCACTAATATTGGCAGAGGGAACATGCTGTTCCGGTCAGCCGTAAACAGTAAGTCCTATGATGTCCAGATATTATGCAGCCCTGCAGCAGCATGATCACTGTTCACGGCTCTGTGAGGCATCGTGCTATGAATCAACTGCTCAGGGTGAGCGTTTGATTCATAAAAAAAGGTCATGTCTAGTAATCCACCTTGAGACTGTTTATTTCTCTCATATCTCAATGTCAGATGAGAGCAGTTACAGATGAAAGTGCTTATTTTAGCTACTAATACTATAGAGGTATGCTGTGTGTATGTGTTGTGGGAGGAGGATGCTGTCATGAACTGAACTGAGACTGTAAGAAAGTGGCTTCCTGTTTATGCAAAGAGATGTCTTGTGATGTGTCCTCACATAGGACTGTAGAATTTGGCTGTTATGTGGATTGAAGTGATATGGTTAGTGCCTATTTATACACTGATTTACACTTAATTTGTATTATGCACTTTTATTTAGATTTATAAATTGAAAGTTTTACAATTACCCTACTTATATGATTCCATAATATTCATGTAAGAATAAAAAAAGATGTAGTGTCATCAATTACAGTCAGTGCACACCCTGCTCTGAGACAAGATCTAATCAGGCTAAATAACTGAAAACGTCTGCGTGGTTGAATAATAGGTTTGAGGGATTTAAAGGTCCAGTGTGTAGGATTTAGGGGGCTATATTGGCAGGAATGGAATATAATATGTATGATTTCCTTATCGTATAATTACCCGGAAATAAGAACGGTCACGTTTTTTGTTACCTTAGAATGAGCTGTTTATATCTACATAGCGAGCGGGTCCTCGTCCACAGAGATCACCATGTTTCACCGCCATGTCTCTACAGTAGCCTAGAACGGACATACCACTGGCTCTAGATAGAGCCATTTGCATTTTTTTGTTTTGGCCACTAAAGTTAGCCCCTCTGCAACAAGCTGAAAAGCAAAGTGATTTTTAAGACGATTTCAGTTTTCAGGGTTGGGTTTTTTTTTTTGTTTTTTTTTTTGTTTGTTTTTTTTCAGATATGAAATAAAAGTGTGCATTATGCTACTGTGTTTAACTCCAGTACTTAAGATATAAAAATTAAAATATTAAAATAAAATATATATCGTCACTGTGATGAGACTGTAAGTGGGAAAATATAACTACTAGCTATATATTCATCAGTAGAATAACACAACAATAGAATTAGAGTAAACATAATAAATGTGTATTGTATGTTGAATTAATATGTACATTCAAGAGTTGATAATTTGATTCCCAGTAAAAACCTCCTGAACGTCTGGATCTTAAGTTATCAGAGAAAAAAGGTGAGCATACATTAGCAGGTGCTGGGTTAATGGACCTTCTGCAACTAACCGAACAACATCAGAGAAACACTGACATGTGAAACGTGAAACTGCTTTATTTTATGTTCTTGCCGGTTTTAATGACCTGGTCTGTTTGTTTTGGAGAGGAAGTGACCTCTGTAGATAATTCGTCTCCCAGTAAAAATCTCCTCAATAACAAATACTGAAGGAATTCTAGCCAGGAGAGAACTTTCAGCTGGTTGCAATCTGCAATCCTCACCACTAGATGGCACTAAATCCTTCACACTACTCCTTCCATGCCTTTTGCTGAATTCAGATAGTTGGTTACTTTTTTGTGTTAATACATTTATCTGCCCTAAATCATCATTATAATCTCTAAAAGTACAGAAAAAAACCCTCACACTGTCACCTGACATCCAGTTCCAAAAACATGGGTACTTTGCTCTCCTCAAACTCTGAGCAACAGAGCTATTTTTAAATGACAGTGTTAAATCAGAGATAATATTTGATCGTGCTGATGCAGAACTGTAAAGTATGCACCGGTGTTGCTGAGGAAGATTTTGTAAAAACCCTTGTTTCTTTATCAGATCAAAAATGCAGTGATTCAGCTTTTCCGCTTTCAAAATCTGTGACTGAATGTGAAGAAGCGGGTGGTTTGGTGTGATGACAGACCTGTGGATAACTGGCGAAAAATCCTGCAGCCTGTATAACAGCTCAGTATGTCGCTTCAAACTGGCAGCTTAATTACTGCCCCGAGACACTATATTTTCCACATAATTACACAGCAAAGCACGTCACGAAAATGATGGAAAATCTTTCTCTAGTGTCAAAGACAGTTTTTTCTTAAAATTACAATAGACAGTGCTGAGGCAAGTCCAGTTTTAGGAGAATTCCCAATGTGTTAGGTTTTAATGTTTGGCTGCAGAACGGATCTAACAGTTTCCAAAGTTGTCAAAATGCCAACAGTGGATTTTGCTGCGAAAACAATTGTCCCCTCTCGAAGCAGAAGTGAGATTTATAGAAGAAACAGGAAGCGGTGAACATGCTCAAGGGCGCACTGAGCCACAGTGTGATCATTAAGTGCCGATGGACGATTGAGATCATTCCCAGAATCCTCATGGAGCAGCAACAGGCCATCTGTGGTGTGCTCACAGGAAATCGTGGTAAAAATAAAACATCTCAGCAAGGGCTTTTCATGAATGCACACCTTTTCGCTGCAACCATATGAGTGACTCCTGAAGGTTACAGTTCTATGTCTTCCACATTTTCATGAAATGGCAATTCTGTCCTCTTACTACCTCCACATTGTTCTATTTTCTGTTAGTCACACAATAAATTATGCTACTCCTAATTAATTAAACATCTCATGTAGAAAGGTAAGAAAAGGAAGTGGCTTGCTTTTTTAAAAATCCCAATAAAAGTTGCCTGATTGGGATTTTTGTGTTATAACAGAAACTGCTGGGCTGCAGATTTGTGTTCTGCAGTACGCTGCAGAAGTGGAGCTAATTTAACTTTCTGAGGCGTCATCAGGTAGCCTAAATATTAATGAACACTAAAACTCTAAATTTGTGCTCTCGTTTAGTTACAGTAAATTGAGCATAAGTGCTCTCCAGTTCAATTAACATCCGTAAACTGTGAAATGGAGAGATGCACAGTACATCAGGTGAAGCATTTTAACCTTCTATCACAGATTGTTGGATGGCATAAAGAAATACCGCTAATATGTTGTGCAATATGTGTATCTGCTCTCTTGGTTAATGTCACCAGATGTCCAGTTTTAACTTGATTTACCTTACTTTTTCTGCAGACCTGTACAGTTATTCTTTTTTTTATTATTATTGTATTATTGCACAAATCTGGAAAATTACACTGAGATAAGGAGGTAAACACAGCTGGAGAAAAAATGTGTCTCATGCATAGTTTACCTCAAATGTTTGCCTGTAGGTAGAGCTGATTTGTTTCCCTATGCAGGCACAGGAACAAACTCAGTCACAGTTAAATAGCATAATCTCAGATCAGACAGACTGTGCAAGCAGTAAACCAAACTAACCCCAAGGAGTCCTTGGCAGGTTCATGTTGATGAAGGAAGGATGCTCATTTTTAGAATTATATATCACCAGTTTCTTTGGGACATGGCCACTTTCTACAATGTTCACACATTTTATTTTATTAGAATTACGTCGGTGAGGCACATTTCCTGGCAAAACACTCTTACTGTACTGTTACTTCTTACATCTGCAGATATGTTGCGGCGAGTTGTGCGACAGAGCAAGTTCCGTCATGTGTTTGGGCAGGCCGTGAGGAACGACCAGTGCTACGATGACATCCGCGTGTCCAGGGTCACATGGGACAGCTCCTTCTGTGCCGTCAACCCCAAATTTGTTGCCATCATCATAGACGCCAGTGGGGGAGGAGCCTTTCTTGTACTTCCTCTACAAAAGGTGAGTGACGCTCTACCACCTTTCCATCAAGGGTGGTACAAAGATCTTTTAGGGTCAGTGACAGACAGCCGGCAACTTCTTGAGCTGAAAAATGAAGCCAACATGGAAGTGCCAAAAATTGCAGTTCCTGGAATGGCCACTTGAGGCTGGCTCCAAAAAATAGTCAATCCCTGTGGATGTTTATGTTAAAATGCCCAGATTTACAGTAGAAATAAACATGTTTACAGCCTGATACAAAAAAACAGTTTTAGTCTCTTTAGCTGATTTCAACATTAGCTGCTGGTTATGTAGCGTAACTGTGGCGTAACCCCGGATCAGGCCCCCAGGAACGCTGCTCAGCCTTGCAGCCAACACTAAACACTTTGGTCGGCAAAAAAAGTCTTGTTAGGTATTTGGTTGTACTTAAAGACCCTCTAAGGAGCCGGATGTATAGTTTTTCCTGTAAGTATATTTTGTTTCAGTGGTTTTTAAGCCTGTTTTTCACTTTTGAAAATTAACATTAGCATTATCAACCGTCCCAAACCCTCACCTATGGTCATGAGTTATGGGTAATGACAGAAAGAATGAAGTCGCGGATACAAGAGGTCGAAATGAGTTTCCTCCGTGGGGTGGCTGGGCTCAGCCCTAGAGATAGGGTAAGGAGCTCAGAGTAGAGCTGCTGTTCCTTTCGCATCGAAAGGGGTCAGTTGAGGTAGTTCGGGCACCTGATCAGGATGCCTCCTAGGTGCCTCCCGCTAGAGGTGTTCCGGGCACGACCCACTGGTAGGAGGCCCCGGGGCAAACCCAGAACGTGCTCAAGAGATTACATATCTCATCTGGCCTGGGAACACCTTGGGGTACCCCAGAAGGAGCTGGAAAGCGTGGCTGGGGAGAGGGATGTCTAGAATACTTTGCTCAGCCTGCTGCCTCCGCAACCCAGCTTTGGAGAAGGGGTTTAAAATGGATGGATGGGTGGATTATCACAGTTAAGTATAGACTGTAATGCACCATGCTAACCAAGCTAGCAGCTGGCATTGGAGTTAGCACCACCATCTTGTTGCCGAATTGAGGCTTCAAAATGATAGCCTATAAACAAATGGGTGACGTGAAAGTAGCTACGTCCAATTTATTTATATAGGCAATAATTACAGAAGAGCTGTGACGTCCAAGTTTGCATGAAGTGTTCAAAAAAAGACAGATTTTATATAATCTGGCCTCAAAGGCTGGTGTTATCCAGGTTATTTTGTTCTGTGACATTTTCAAACTCTTCACATGGGGGCTTTAATTGTCAGCTAGGAATAAAAAGCTGCATGACGCATGCAACTGAAGAACAAAAAAGACACAGAGGTTGTAAAGCAGAGGTACACGAGTTGTTCTGTAACAGTACACTATCATAGTATAGCAGTCGGGGCATATAGCAAATCAATCCTATAGGTTTGTTCTTGGTTAGCAGACCTTCAGCACGCTGCCGCTGTGACCCTGAGGTTCATATCTATAGTAAAAACATAGATAATCAATGTCTAAATCTGCCTGGTAGTAAAGGCATCCAACGTATATCCTGTTACAGTTGGCTCATTGGACACATGATACTCACAGTGGGGATGGGTGCTGTGCCATTATTTTAGGCCACTGGGTTAATTGATTTACATTCACTGTATAATGGGCTGCCTCTGGAGAAGCTGCTGTAACTTTGGGATATTCAGGTAGACAGACGTCCAACCATGACGACAATGGATGAGGTCATAACAGTGAAATGTATTTACAGTGTCCTTTAATTTAATTTTCTTTGGGGTCATTACAGGCCCAGAGGATGACGCTAAGCTGTCTCCTTTTGTTGGTTAGCTTGTGAATTCAGTGAGGATTTGCTGCTGAATCCCAAAGTTCAGCTCTTTTCCTCTCACAGTCGACCACCACAAGTCCTCTTTTTGCTGGTTTTATGGTGTTTGGTGTTAAATAAATAACTTTCAGTTGACTCGTGAGTGTAATATTTGAAAATATTTGCAGTGTAATGGTCATAGAAGAGTGCGTAATTGTCTTGTAGTCATGCAAAGGACTGAATATAACCTCCACAGGACCGGTTAGTTAAATGATCCCTGTTAGTCAGTCATTTCCATATCTCTCTGACAGATATCAGCGCACACTCTTTGTAACAAAGTTGTCTTCTGTCTCACAGAGCGGACGCATAGACAAGGTCTATCCTACAGTATGTGGTCACACAGGCCCGGTGTTGGACATCGACTGGTGTCCTCATAATGACCTCGTCATTGCTAGTGGCTCTGAGGACTGCACGGTCATGGTAAGGACACAGTTAATCTCAGATGGATCACATGAGCTTTGGGTTTTTTCCTGGGTTTATTATGTTTGTGCTTTGATAGATAAGCAGTTATAAGTACTTATATAACCAATTACAGCAATTGATGTTACAACATGTATCCAGTGGAATACAAAATGTCCTGGTGCAGATGATGGGCTTGTTCCTTTTTTTATTTTTATTTTTTACTCTATCATTTTCGATTTTTTAATATATATAACCTTTTGAATCTTGTGACGTTAAATATTTGTTGATTCTAATATATTCTCAGTGCTTTTTGAGACTGTGGATTGTAGTATTTGTCAGTAAGAGTAGTTAGAAGTGTATTTTTTATCACTTTTTTTTAACAATGCTGTTATTTGATGTCGTACAATTGTAGCTGGAGTTTTCCTTTGCATATATAAAACTGCCAAACTTGGCTTGTCTAATGAGACAAAGTCCTGCTGTTTGATGTACAGAACATGCTTATCATCAGCACTAACACATGAAAGCCTTAATCTACTTCCTGTCGTCCACTCTTCAGTATGAGTACTGCAGGATTATTTTAGTGAACAGATTTTTATCTGTCTTGTCTGGTATGTAACTGGTTTATTTTTCTGACTCAGGTTTGGCAGATCCCTGAGAACGGACTGGAGACTCCCCTTTCAGAGCCTGTGGTCGTGCTAGAGGGACACTCTAAGAGGGTCGGCATTGTGTCTTGGCATCCCACCGCTCGCAACGTTCTCCTCAGCGCAGGTAACATTTGACTGAGTACAGATTCACATCAAATCAATCAGTGCCAAATTACAGTACCTGAGAACACATCTAGTTGTGAAAGATGGGTTCAAACAAGAGGCACAGTAAAGCTTCCCGCAGCCAGCCAAGAGCTGTGAAAGTGTTGCTTCAGCACTGATCTGCAGTGATAGCTTTGGCGTCTGGTCTATTTTTTTCTTTATCTTTTTAGAAATAGAGTAGTATCACCGTTATTTGTGATTGTGTTTTTTTAAATTATGTACTTATTCTATATAGCCTGTTTGTCAGTTGTGTTTAAACAGAGTGAGAGGGATAAGCAGCCACACACAAGCAGATGGACAGACAGACAGAAACAGATTAGCGGTATGTGTGATTAAAAAAGAGCAGAGGAGCAGAATCGCTTGTTGATCAGAGTATCGAGTGTGAAGGAGGGACTATGTCATCCCTACAGCTTGTTCTAGGTACCGTTGGATACCAGTACTGAATCCCAGGTTTCATTTCAAATGTAAATGGCACCCAACCCTGACCATTTGTCCACTGTGCACAGCTGAACTCCAAATCTGACCAATCATCTCACAGACTGCCCTCTGTCATGTTGCTTTGTGTGATGCAAAGAGCTTAAAATAACCTTGGACCCAGAGGTGTGTGTAGTCAGGCTGTGCTGCATGTCTCCATTTTAGGGTGTGACAACCAGATCATCATTTGGAATGTGGGCACGGGAGAGGCCATGATCAACCTGGACGACATGCACCCTGATGTTATCTTTAGTGTCAGCTGGAGCCGCAATGGCAGCCTGCTCTGCACCGCCTGCAAGGACAAGAAGGTCCGCATCATCGACCCCCGTAAAAAAAAGGTTGTTGCGGTAAGTGGAAACGCTGCGGGGGATTTGGAGGTCGGATGCTTCTAGCATGAAATATTCTTTCCCAGAATCGCCCACCAAAGTGTTGACTCGAAGCGCCCACAAACACGGCCGCCCAATCTGACGAGTGTGTTTCTGTTTTTAGGAGAAGGACAAAGCCCACGAGGGAGCTCGACCAATGAGAGCCATCTTTTTAGCAAATGGAAACATCTTCACCACTGGATTCAGCCGCATGAGCGAACGCCAGCTGGCCCTGTGGAAAGCTGTACGTCAATGGAGTGAATCTCTTTCAATCATGAAATCACTGATACATCACATATTCACTGTCGTCTCTGTGACACTGGACTTTTGTAGAGCCTTGGTGTGAGCAGCTTCCTGCTTCTTCTCTGCTGCCTGAATGTGAAATAAGGATTTTTTTTCCTATCAAATTTTCAGTTTCATTACACTTCATCTCCAGTTGGGGGCGTCAAATTCAAAGGTTCCAGAACTAATTAACAGTAGTGGCAGAATATGAGTAATTCTTTTTCCTTATTGGTTATAGATGCAACTTAAGCGTGTTACATAGTTTAGTTTTCAGCTTCAAATACTGAGTTTTGTGTCTCCAGGAAAACTTCGATGAGCCAATATGTGTTCAAGAGATGGACTCCAGTAATGGAGTCCTGCTGCCCTTCTATGACCCCGACACCAACGTAGTCTACCTGTGTGGAAAGGTGAGGAGCCTTGGAAAGAAATTCAGTTTTTTTGTTGTTTCCTATTTCTAGTAATGAAATTCACAAACTGACCTTGAGCTATACCTGTGTGTCCTCAGGGTGACAGCAGCATTCGGTACTTTGAGATCACTGATGAGGCACCGTATGTTCACTACCTCAACACCTTTTCCACCAAGGAGCCCCAGAGGGGGATGGGATACATGCCCAAGAGAGGCCTGGATGTCAACAAATGTGAAATCGCAAGGTATCAGTAAATATGTTTTCTTTTTTTATTGTTTTTTTTTAATTTATTATTATTATCTGAAAAAAATACCCATATTTTTTATTATTAAGAACACATCAGTTTAAACCAGTAGCTCTCATACTGTGGGGTGGGCTTCCCTGGATGACTTGGAGCCACTGCAGGTGGGGCATAGATTACCAGGGAAAAAATTTGCAGTGAAACTAAGCTGAATAAATCTGATTTATTCAAGGAAAACAAACAAACGAGAGTTTGCTGATGCTATCACACTGACCTTTATATCACTAAAATGAAGCATGGATCCTTTTTTTATTAGTTGCCTTCCCAATTATTGGTAACAAATGAGTGTGCTGGGGGAGCATGAACTTTTTTCCAGGTTCTTAAGGGGGCATGACAGGAAGAGTTTGAGAACCACTGGCTTAAACTGATTTATACCTAGATTCCTTATCTCCATGCACCCATTTATTTCTGCAAAGGAGACATCCTGAGAACTGCTACTAAGGATTATTTTCTTACATGTTAATCCACCATTTTTCCCCCTTATTAATTGTTTAGTCTATAAAGTATCACAAAATTGTAAAAAAAAATTTAGAAGCTGGAACCAAAGACATTTTTTGCTTTGAAAAGGAAAATTAATTAATCTATTACAAAAATTGTTGTGATTAATATACTTTCAATTGTCTTATCGATTAATCAACAAATTGTTTTAGCTCTGGACATTATCATAGTCGACTGTAAACAAGTTCATTTTAGTGTAATGAATGAGAAAATAGGGACTGAGCCCATCTAAGCAAGTTAAAAAATATATATAAGTTTTAAAATCTGATTTTCAAAATGATTTTTGTATTTTTTTCTCCGATTTTTAAAAATATTTTAAATTAACAGATACATTATCATATGTATTTAAACAAACTAATGAGCCTTACTAAGTTGAAATAAATATAAAAACTCTTACAGCTAAGTGTTTCTCATTCTGCAGTTTAAAGTTTTGTTGTGTGTGATACTAACCATATGATATTAATTCTCTCTGCAGGTTTTACAAACTGCATGAGAGAAAATGTGAGCCAATCATCATGACAGTCCCGCGTAAGGTTCGTCTGTGTTTATATCACTGCTGTTCTGTCAGTGCCGCTTCTTGTCCTTCTCTTCTGCCGTCCTCTTCTCCTTACGACATGTCCTGTGTCCTCCCCACCAGTCGGATCTGTTCCAGGACGACCTGTATCCCGACACAGCCGGCCCCGACCCCGCCCTGGAGGCAGAGGAGTGGTTTGCCGGGAAGAACGGAGGCCCCATCCTGATCTCGCTCAAAGATGGCTACGTTTCCACAAAGAACCGGGATCTGAAAGTGGTCAAGACGAACGTCCTGGAGACCAAGCCGCCCACTAAAGCAGAGAACATCCCGACTGTCCAGAAGCACGCTTCTCCGCAGCCCTCAGTAGTAAGTATAAACATGTTGTATTATTTTGCTTTAACTGTAGAATTTACTTTTAGTTATTATTGCTTTTGTTACGATAGAATGGTTCTTCTTATTACGTCATATTATGAAGCAAATGTTGATCACATAATGTAATGGCTATAGAATAATGACACCATCAAGATTTAGATTGGCTCCCTACAAGCCTCACTTTCACTATACAATTCTGCCTGCTACGTGGGTACAGTCTCCTGGGAAAATGAAAGCTCGATTTACAGCATAAAGGAAGGGCATCAACCATTCTGCAACCAAAAAAGGAAGAAGATAGTATTTTGGTTTTCACCGGTAGCTATCAATAGCTTTCCTCAGTTACCAAAGAGTATCAGTGTAAGTTCTTTGCAGTTACTGTCACCAATAGCGGAAATGGTGGATGGTAGAACAGCCAAAATAATTGGTAGTTGCTCTGCTCTGAGATAAACAGCAATCCGATTGCCTTTGTGATGGCAGCGCCAACATTAATACCATTTAAGAAAGTTGAAGTTTTCTGAGAAAGTTTTCTGTTTCCACTTTAAAACAGATTATTATTATAGTTCCCTATTAAGAAAGCATGGTGGGGCAACCTGTAGCTCAACAGTGGAGTGTGCACCCCATTTAAGTTGAGTCCTTTGCAGCAGCCTGGGTTCAGTTCCAATCTGTGGCCCTTTGTTGCATGTTCCCCTTCTTTCTCTCCAGATGTCCTGTAATAAAGGCAAAAGGCCCAGAAAAAAATAGTATTAAAAAAAAAGAAGAAAAGACAAAGCATCTCACTTTAAAGCTTTGATTCTCTGCCCAAACCTAATTGGGCTTGATCCGGTCCACCGGGTCTGAACCAGGCTGTAATTTCTCAACATTACACCTTGGCTTGAATCAGGTCGGGTTCTTGCCCATTTTTCGGTGTTAGAGTGTTCTACTTCTATATGAAATAATCTTCAATTTAGTTTCAATTTCACTATGCTTGGCACTCTGCCACTCTGAGAGTGTGGTGCTCTGAATCAAACCATATCTTATCGAATTTCTGAACGTCTAGTTTGTGACAAAATGCGCTCTAGCGCTCGGAGTGGCTGTTTACAAAGCACCCCGTGTCGCAAATGTCTGTTACCGCACTGAAAAGACTTCAGTGACTTTAGCTTGTACCAAAAGTTTATATATTTTTGATAAAATGTTTACAGTGGAAAGCCAGGTTTTAAATGGCTTGGGCCCAAAACTGCTGCAATGGTTGAGCTTAAACAGAAACTAAGTGGGTTTATGTATGGTTGGGCCTGTCTTTTGGGGATCAGAACACAATCAGAACACAATTGCACTTTTCAAACTCGCACACAGCATTTTCTTGCTGACATTTGGACTCTCTCTTTCACAGTAATTATTATGGTTGGAACATTTCACAAAAGTTATGGATCAGCACATACTCTGGTATTTAGGTCACAATTCAGTGGAACAGCAAGGGAAAATGTTAACTGCTGGAGGGCTTCATTGCCTCTAAATCCCTGCTCATTTTGCCAGGATTAACAACAAAATGTGTTTTGAAATAGATCAAATACAGAAATCTTCTGTAGAAATCTGGAAATCTTCAGCAGAGTCAGATGTGAGGTGTATAGAACTCATCCGAGCTAACTGTCTGTTCGTTTTTGCCCAGAAAATGGAAGATAAACTGGAAGAGGTACTCCGAGAGTTCAAGTCACTCAGGGACCGTGTCATCCTCCAAGACCGTCGAATCGCCAGACTGGAAGAGCAGGTTGCCAAGGTTGCCATGTAAGACGCGACCCCATTCCCGGGACGGTACGTCATTTTTTGGAGAGGAATCGCATGGACGGGGAGGGGTCAGCCACGGCCAAATTCTCAAAGATTCGGCTTCATTGAGCTTGGCGTCGTCCCTGCGATGAGACCAAGCCCTACATTCCAAGATGAACTTTATTTTTTCCTCATCAAGTCTCCAGTTTCACACTTCGCCCCAACACACACAGAGAAAAAGGAGAAACTCTCGCAGCTCATGTACACAATTGAAGAAAAGACATTTTTGTTGAAGGAAAAAGTCTTAATTTTTTTTTTGTTTTTCAAATTGTGGTAAAACATTCTTATGTGAAGTTTGTACTTACTACTCAAAAACTGTATGTAGCATCAGTATTTCCATTGTTATTTTTTGTGTTGCCAAATATAAATCGTGTGCGGCTTCATGCACTGCTTTTACATTTATTTTCTCTCCTGTTGTACATTCCAGTCACAACCTGCTAGATTGATTTAGTCAAGCTGGAATTTTTTTAAAGACAATAGCTGTTGAACTTTTTTCCTCCCACCAGTTTGCTCATTGAAAACCATCAGGTTTATGAATGTGGAAGAATTCCTTCTAAAACGTTTTGTTCCTGTTCTTCTGGGCTTGAAATTTACCATTGGGTTTTATTGGGGATGGGGGGTGGGGGGGGTTGCATCTCTCTGGTGTAAATGTTGTGCAAATGTAGTGGTGCCTCTTGTCACTGTTAAGGGTCAAATTAAAGTCGCCCTCTCCAGTGCATATTTGGTGTTGGGAAGGGACCACTCACCCAGCTTGTGTTTCACTGAACCCCTGACAAACAGTTCTGTGCACATAATAAAGATTTTACACATGAAAACCTGTTTTCTGTTCTTTTCTTTATATTCTTTTGGCTTCTGTCTAACTCTGTCCCTGCACGTTGAGTTTAGAGCCCCGCTAATATATCATGTAAATTACAAATACAAAGCATACTGAACAGTATTGATAAGGGTAGTTATGTATGGATAAAGAAGGTACTTGTAGGTCAGCTCAAACATTAAAGCACTTAGTCTAGAGCTGCAACTAACCAGTGTTTTCATTAAGTTTGGTATTTTTTCTCATCTTTTTGTGTGTAAGTGAAAAATTGGAGCAGCACGTTTTTTAACTGGTCTAGTGCTTAACAAGTGTGTTGTAGACAGGAGCAACAAAACGTGACCACTAGGGCATATTCACATCGCCAATTTACATCCACTGAAAGGCCTTGTTGTTCTCATTGACATGTTCAAGTTATCATTTTAAGTGTCTGACAACATTATGGAAAGAATCACTACAGAGATAGTATCATAGTCATAGTATAGATAGAAAAAAAGTCATAGTATAGGATGTTGTCCAAAACCATGAAAAAAAGTCATAGTATAGGATGTCGTCCAAAACCATGAAAAAAAGTCATAGTATAGGATGTTGTCCAAAACCATGAAAAAAAGTCATAGGATGTCGTCCAAAATCATGAAAAAAAGTCATAGTATAGTATGTCGTCCAAAACCATGAAAAAAAGTCATAGTATAGTATGTCGTCCAAAATCGATGAAAAAAAGTCATAGTATAGTATGTCGTCCAAAACCATGAAAAAAGTCGTAGTATAGTATGTCGTCCAAAATCAGGTAAGTACCGAGGGTACCAACAGTTTTCTTGATTATTCAGCTTATCTATGAATAAAAAACATCAGAAAATAGTGACAAATACCTGTAACAGTTTTCCAGAGCAACAGATTACAGGACCAGAGTCCAAAGATATTCAGTGTACTATCATAGAATACAAACAAAACCAATAAATATTCACAATAAAGAAGCTTGCACCAGTTAATTTAAAAAAGTCATCGTATAGTATGTCGTCCAGTCTCTATATACAGACTCTACATTAACTGAATGTAGAGTCTGTACGCAAACAAAGCTTTTAAAATTACTTAAACAGGTTGTAATCAAAAATGTTGCTTATTAATTTTCTCTTAATGAGCTAATCAACTAATGGCTTCAGTTCGAACACAACTTGATTCACACCCTCCATCAAAGCCTGCAAACCTCTCAGTTGGCTGTTACTTAATGTCTCGCCTGACGATGGAGCTAAAGAGGACATTAAAATATTGACTGGATAACACTGGCTCCTCTGCTGTGCCACATATACTCCTTTCAATTTCATTCCTTAAAATGAAATATAGGATCATGTTTCCTTGGTTGAACTGCTAATAACTCAATGATCTCTTAGCAGCATCTGGTTCAAACTTGAGAACTTCATTGTGTTATGCTCAAAACACTAAAAACAAAGACTATTTTCATGTCACTTTTTGTAGGCCTAACTGTTTTGTTTTTTTTTTTTACAACCACATCTCAGTGTGACTCATCAGTACAGGAAGTGACAGTTATGATTTCCACACTAGAAGAACATTTCGTTTCCTCACAGGGTACAAAGTGTTAGTCCAAGGTTTGTATTTTAGTCTGTTGTTGCACATCACTGTTTAAAGCCAGGATGCCAAGCCGAAGCATTTTAAATCCATTCATTACATGGACTTTCTGATTTTCAGTGCATTTTATTTCTGCATGTATTACACTGTGACACACATAATGTCGTCCTCGTGTAGCTGATCTGTCACTGTGGTCCCCTGTTTTTTTTTTACCCACATGACTTGATGGCTGTAATCTCAGACAGAAGTGTGATCAGAAGTTGACATTCGAGAGACATCTTTACAGAAGTGAGCACTTCCTGCCGCTTCATATAAAGTAGTATTGAGAACATCAGGACCTGTAGAGCAAACAGCACCTGAGCTCTCCTCAGCTTTCCATCAGTGAGGTAAGACACATCTTATAATAACCAATAATACATAGGAGATGTTAAAACATGGCAGCTTAGCCAATGTGGGGAAATAAAAAGAAGCTCGTAGTGGAGTTTACTTCCTTGTTGATGCAAACTAAAGCTGTGCGTTTCTAAGGAAGTGACTGTCTGTATCTGGCTTTTCTAGAAATGTTATATAGAGTGTTTTTTTTTTTAAGTGTGTGTGTGTGAACATTTCCTGTTTCTTCTATCAGTCAGCAGTCAGCATGTCAGAGAGAATGTTCATCTCCCAGAGAGGCTGAAACAAACTAAACCTTTATGTGGTTTTAACCTCGTGTCCAGCCCTGTGCTTCACCAGCAGCAAGGTAAGACACTGACCGGTTTCTTTGTGGTCGGACACATTTAAAATCTACGCTCTGGTTATATGTTTCTGCTTTGTGATCTGCTGTTTCCTCTTACGTAACGGTGTTAGATTAAGTTTACTACCTGCTCCCTAAGAATGTAATCTTCTGTGTGGATTCTCTTACAAAGGAGGGTGATTTATCAACATTATTTACTTCATGTTTTCTAACTTTAACATTTCAAAAGGTACACATTTGATTTTGAAATTTGTGCTGTAGTTTAAACAGATCTCATATTAAAGATAAGACATTAACTGTAGATTGTGTTTGTACAGACTGCTTTTAAGAACGTTTTCGACTTACTAAAAACGTGTTTTTTCCTGTGAGAATGTAGCAACGGGTGTGGAGAAGACTCATGACCGTGTCATCATAAGATGTCACTAGCAGACACATGACACTGTTTTTCCCTCCATGTGTGTCTTTTTACTACGACTTCTTGTATTGTAACCTGTAAATTTAAATAGTTTCTGTCATTTCAGAAGCAACAATGAGGCTACTAAGCATGAAGACGTCTCTGGCTCTACTGTGGGGGATTTCTGTTTTGCTTTCAATGGAGTCCATGAGTGCTTCGATCCCAGGGACCAGAAACATTACATCAACCCCTGAACCAGAGGAGACAACCAAGGAGATGATCAGTGCACCTCACACTGACACTCACACACCTGTGGAGGTTAGTGTTGCTGCACCAGCAGAGACCACTGCGTCACCCAGAGTGGCAGAGGCAAACATCACTCACAGAAGTGACAGCACAAACAGCGCCTCTGGTTTGGTTGCCATGAACACTGTGGCAGCAGTGACAAGCAGCTCAGGTCCACCATTGCCTCATACCACTGCAGCAGTGACCACAGCTGCAGGTGCAACACATCCTTCCCACATAGAGACAGCGAACCCTACAGTGAATCAGATACATCAGCAATCACCCACCACTGTTGCTGCAACAGCTCGTGTAGCAGCTTCAGCAACAGTGGCCGTGTCTTCGCCGCAGCACACGCTCACCACTGAGCCCGAAGTCACATCCAAGTTACCTCCCCCCACCTCTCCTGCTAATTCTACTCTGACTCCAGTCTTCATCCAGACCCTCAGCAATCCCTCAGCCTCTACTACAACCATAATGACCCCTAACCCCACCTCTGAGACAGCACCAGTGTTCGACTCCACAAAAAGTGAGACATCCACTAACAGCACCGACCTTTTGACTACACGGCCCGTTTCTGTGACGAGAACCCCCATCTCCACATCAGCTGTTTCAGCAGAGTCGAGCACTACCCCTCAGTCTCACCCCACCTCATTCTTACCGAACTCCACCAGCAGTGCTTCTACACCCACTGTTTCCACCACCAGTGTTTCCAGCACCAGTGTCTTCCGCACTAATGACTCAAACCCCAATGTCACCGCCACTGATGTCTTCACCACCGATGACTCAAACGCCACTGTCTCCACCACTGATGTTCCCACCATCAATGCCTCCACCAGTCCTGCAGGAATCTTGATCCCTCATGTGACCAAGAGGTTGCCAGTCCCAACCACCAAACCAGCTCCGGCAACCACAGCAGCACCTCATGAAGTCTCAAAGAGCACCGAGGCCCAACCCTGCTCCCACCGAGGCTTAGTGAAGCAATGCCTCATCGCCGTTTCCTCCCTGGCTGCGCTGGCCACCATCTTCATGGTGACTACCATCATCCTCTGCGCTAAGCTGTCAACAAGGAAGTACAAGGTCAGGAAACCTCAGCCGGCCACGGAGATGATGTGTATCTCGGCCCTGCTGCCCGAGAGGACTCACACCTACACGAGACAACGCAATCCAGTCAGTAACGGAGTCCTGGTGATCCACGGTGGTGCAGACAGTGACGAGGACATAGGAGATAACCTCACCCTCAGCAGCTTTCTTCCAGAGAATGACCGCTTTGTTTAAACGGAAATATGATTATTGTCGTCATCAGACCTCTGATAAGACTGATTTGTCTGATGTCAGTGACGCAGAAAGAGTTGCTGTTTGGATACACTCATGCTTCCCCTTTGATGTTGGTGGTTAGGCATCGCTGCACGCCCTATTCCTCTGGAGGAAGAGATACAAAACCAACAAACACACACACACAGAAAAGTTGTTACGTTTTCATGTTCAGGTACCATTAACCCCATGTGGCGTTCTGTGACGTCAGGCCATCAGGTGCGTATTTACAGGCAAGACTTCAGACTTTTTGCATAATTTCACACTCGCCCTCCACTAGAAACTTTAAGTTAGGATGAGGAGAGAGATCAAAGATTTTTTTTCTTAACATCCTGAACTGAGCACCGATGGTACTTCACTTAGCGACGGGAGACAGGAAGGCTTGTTTTGTCAGGGGATCACTGTTCTTCACAGACACTGTTCAGTTTACAGATGCTATTCTGGCTGCACTGAGGCTTCATTGTGTAAACGCTGTAATATGATTAATGGTAAATAGTATGTGGCTCTGTTTATGTGCACGTAGAGATGCAGCTTCTGTATTGTGATAATTTATTTAACTAATGTCCTTTTTAACGGCTTGGTAATGCTTTATTTTACAGGTCTGGTATTGCAATTATGCGCAAGAACTATGTAATTTGGTACAGCGTTTCAGGGAAATAGAGACAAAGTACAGCGAATATTAGTTTAGTTAGTTGTGTATATCCTTGAAAATACCACTCATTTTAAAGCCAAGAAGATTTATTCAAAAAAGAGTAGCTTAACATTTAATAAGAACTGATTACTGATAGTTTACCGGTTGAACACATTCTGTATTTTTGCCCATAATTACCGCCGCCACCTTCAAGACTTCAGACCTATAAAATGAGGGGTTATCAAAGATTTGGCTGTAGATAAAGTTTGTGCTGAAAATGTTCTACATAAGAGCTGAAGTGAAAAACAAAGATGAGAGGAACAAAAAAGTGAAACCATGTATCGCAAAATGGCTCTGGGTTTTTTTCTAGGTGAAAAAAGGTGTTCCATTATGTGCCTCTGAATTGTAAACAGTCATAATAAAACTGAGCACTCTGTGGACTAAGTCAGTTCCCTTATTTATGACTGGCTGTATAAAAGGCTTTTCTTCTGCCCTGGACTGGATTTCATACTCACTTCCCTTCCTGCAGAAAAGAAAACAGAGCTCTGAATGCTTCTTAGGGATTTTTTTTTTTTTCACGTCGAGCTATGTGCAACTGAAACAGACATCGGTGACTATCAACAGAGCTGAGACGAATGTAAACCTGGAGGATGCAGGACCTCATCTCATGCTCCTGATGACCATATAAAGTTAGACTTGTCTTGACTATCACAAACACTGCAGACTTGCCAAAAATGCATTTCTACGCATACACGATCATTTGAAGGGCTCACCAGTGTTGGGGAAGCTACACTGAGAGCAGTGTTGCAAGCTGCCAATTACTTCACACTGGAAGAAGCTGAATCACAGCTAAGCCGCCGTAGGGAGAATCTAGTTTGGTTTACTAAAATGCACAGAAAAAGTGGTTCAAACTACTCTGTAAAAATGATTAAATAAACATGTGATACAAATTAGAAACTACAATGACAAACTATAATACAAAAAGGGTCACATACCAGCATAAATTGACACTTGATTGAGTTTATTACCATAAGCCTCAACATGTACACATGTGGGGGTTGGGCAGGGGCATGGGACATGTCCCCACTTTCATTTTGACAAAATGAAAGACATTTACCCCATAAACTGATGCAGTAAGGGCACAAATTGCTACATAAAAATTTCCAACAATGCAGGAAATGATGTGTTTGATGCTCAAAATATTCTGGCAAAGGACCCCCAAACCCCCCATTTCATATGTGTTCCCCCTCCCACCTAACTACGCCCTTGAAAATGCCCCATGGGGAAAGTACAAGGAATGTCAGCTTATGACTAATTGTGATCAAAGGGGTTTCAATACAATAGAGAAGTAGTAAGTAGAAGAAGTAAAGTTAAAAATCTTCTTTCCTTTTATGGCCCAAAATTGTTTATAGTTTCAGTAGTTAAAGGAGCAGTGTGTAGGATTTAGTGACATCTACTGGTGAGGATTTCAAACTGCAACCAGTTGAAACTTCTCCCACATACCAAACATGAGCTCCTGGTTAGGATGGCTTTAGTGTTTAGTCTTCAGGTGGGTATTACCAGGAGTAGGATAGCCCTGTTTCCACCAAACACTTCGGTATGGTACCTTTGGAACCAAAACTAACCCTTCAGACATGACAACTAGACCCTAGAGTCTCAACTGCAATCAATACTCTCAAATGTGGGCGGGGTTGTTGTCACTGCTCAATCCAGCTCTCACTGTATGTCCTCATTACTGGTGACACAGGTGGAAGTCTGCACCTTGTTTATCGTCCACAAAATGCACGCCATCATTTTCTAAACAAAATAAAACAGGCTGCTGTCTCTCTCTCTATGAGATATTTAAAAATAGTGGGTTTGTGCATTTAGTCCCTCTCAGACAAGCTGAGGGGTTTAGTGTTGCCGGTGCCCACAGGAACAACGCTCCACAATGCTTTTTTTCTTCTCTGAGTGAGGATTGGGATACATGCCGTCCCGGTCAAAATTAACATATATAAACGCTTTAAGATCCACTCATTACTACAAGTGTGTGTCACATAAAAACTAATAAAATGGTCAAAGTTGTCAGTGAAATTTAAGGTGTGTTGATTGATTCATGTCATTAACTCATACATTGAGTAAGATTACAAGTTAACGTTCCACCTTAAAAATCACTGGCAGTCAGCCCAGTGAATTATGCTTGTTTTTTCTCCAGCTCCAGCTGCTGCGAGAGGCAGCAAAACATCCTTTCCTTTTATAGTTACAGTTTACAAATAAAACTCCACAGTATGAACAGTGGTTACATGAGCCTCAAAACCAGCCACAGCTCAGCCCTGAGCAGAGTGACCGTCCTCTACTGACCAATCAACATACTGCAGTGTTCATAGCTCCACCTTTTAGTACCAGATCTGTGTGCTAGGTACCCCAACAGAGGGGGGACCAAAACGGGGACAGTACAGAGCGGTCCCATTGGTATCGTCCACAACTTTTTACAGTGGAAACGGAAAAAATGTTTACCGAACTGAACTGAACTGCTCAGTGGAAACACAGCTAATGATCCACAGAAGTGCCTTCCCGTCCAAACAAACGGACCAGGTGATTAAAACCAGTAAAAACACTGAATTAAGCAGTTTCATATTTTCAAAAATGTGTTTTTCCATCACAGAGAGGCTGCTAACTACAGTGGCCAATAAAAAACATGAAAATGCAAAAATGCGAATGGTCCTATCTAGAGTCAGTGTTTGGTTTGTCTGTTCAGGGCTACTGTAGAAACATGGCTGTGCAACATGGCAATATTTGTTTATATCTACAGTTATGTAGATATAAACAGCTCATTTTAAGGTTATGAAAACACAGCAATTTTTGTTTTAAGGTGATTATACATTTAAGAAAACACGTGTTATATTGCATTTCTGCCAATATATCACCCTAAATCCAACACGCTGGACCTTTAACTACACAAAAATGGCATAAAAATAATTTAACCACTTAAATCACAGTGAAAATATGAATAAAGTTGAACTACCAGCAAGCTGCTGCAAAATGAATTTAAACTACTTGTTTAATTTCATGTAGTTTACTACTCCCCAACACTGCAGCTCACCCACACGCAGTCAGTCATGCTCTCTCCCTGAAGTGGTCACACACACTGTGTGAGTGTAATTGTTTGCCTCTGGATGAAAATCCCCCCTCTCCTGACTGTTACGGGTGTATTGTCCACACAGGAAACATTAACCTCTTCCTGCATTAGCTGGTCTCTCTTACAAACTGACTGTTTTTCGCCCCAGCAGGCCTGCTGTTTGTCATCGGTGTCAGAGGCTGAGGTTGAGGGAGAGGCCAGACTGTCAATCAGAGGCTACTTCTGCAGAAATATGGAGAAATATTTAGGAAGAGAACACATGTTGCAGATGATGATGTTTGAGGGTTTGTTCATGATGTTATTATAGTCATAAAGTTTTTGTTTTCATCCCACCAGTGTTGTCTCAGCCTAGCACATCCAGTTAGCCACACAGGGGAGGGAGGAGAGGGGTGGAGAGGGTCCCTGCCCCCACGGCACTTTATAAACTCCTACCTAACAAGAACAATCTGTGTGCAGGCTGGAGAGCTCAGACACTCAGGGAAGCTGAAGGGGAGGAGAACAGAGGAGAGGCAGAAGGAGGGATTTGTCCTCATGCTTAACGACATCTTTTTCTTTTTTGCACTATCCAGACAAACCTCCAGCCTGAAATCTGAAACTACAAAAGTGGCGTGGCCTCGCCGAGCATTTGCTACTCTTTTTCTGTGCTCTCTCTCTCTCTCAGTTCACTTTTTCCAGACTGCGCTCACACATCCTCCATCAGAGGCGAGTTCAACAAAGACACTTCTTCTGCAGTGGATGGTGAGTAAAATGTTTTCACAGAGTTTTTGCACACTCAGGAGGCATTTGGATGTTTGCTTGATGTGAGTTCACATGTCAATTTGAAGTGGCTGATGTGACAGCATCATGATGCCTTCAGAGCAGCATCCAGCCTCAGGAAGTCAGAACATGACTATTAAAAGTTTAGAAATATTCTCAGGTTGGGAGCGATGGCTGAATCTAGGTCACAGGACTTTTTGCTGAGTGAAGATTTAGTCCATGTGTGCATGTGTGTGCATACGACCGCCTGTGTCTGGTTGCAAAGGCATGTGTGGCCATGTGTATTTGGTCTGGGCTGAGCCATTAATTCTGAAATGCAAAAAAAAAGAAACATCCCTCCTCCTTTTTCCTCGATGAGAGCGGAGTCTCATGTGGTCCAACTTGCACGCAGATGGAGCAGAATAAGGATAGAAGTGTGGGAGCTGCTGCCAGCTGACACACAGACCGTGCAGAGAGCTGATTGTGATCCAAATAAGAGGAAAAAACATATTTTCCCATGTACTCCTTGTCGTATCTGGCCATGTATTTATGGTTTTGTTTCCTTTTTTAGAGATGTCTGTAACGCTAGGGGAACTTAAAACTATGCTTTTACTTACAAAGGGCCATTCAAGGGCCGTTTAATGGGGGACACATATGAAATGGAGGTTTAGGCATCCTCTGCCAGAAAATTGTGAGCATCAAACCCTTAATTTCTTGTATTCCAGTGACTTTTTATGTGTCAATTCATCAGTTTAGAGTACAAATATCTTTCTTTATTTCCTATCTTTCATGTTTTTACCAAGGGGGACAAACGCAGGATGCCCTCCCCCCCAAAATCTACACCTCTGCTGTTCAACTCTATGCTCTGGGTTTGCTGATACTGTGCAGCATGTGTGTTCCATAGCCTCATTTCATCTGAATGAGCAAAAACTTCAGGCCATGATTCAGGCTGGGATAAAGCCAACGTATTTAACTTTGTGGTGAATCAGCAAAGACTGCCGCCTGGGGAAGATTTTGGTTTTGGTACAATCAGCTGAACTTGCAGGAACTCAGCTGATACAGTACAGTGGAAGTTTCACCAAATGGATCATTGCTTCTCAGCAGGATTGTGTACGAGACCCATGTGCATTACCAAGGGCTTAGCTTTTGTTTCAGCATCGGTTTGGGGGGTAATTTCCTGCATTCTGGGGAGTTTTTATGCAGTAATTTGTGCATTTTCTGCATCAGTTTATGGTGGAAATGCCTTAAATTATGTCACAATAAAAGCCCTCTGCTACTTTCATGTTTTTATTGGCAGGGAGACAAAGAAATTTCTACCCATAAGTGTCTTCTGTCCAACTGGATGCCAGAATATTATGTCTGCTGCACAATAAAACAATTAACCCATTTCCAATTTGTGACAATGTTAAACATAGAAAAACATTATATAATACAGTATAAAATCTATGTAGAGAAATATAACTGATAACAAAACATATTTATAGGTTTGTTTCATGTGCAAATTGACCATGGACATACGTTATCCTGGCTTCTATGGAATATTTTTATATCCAGATGTACAGGGAGTCTTTGATGATTCAGGAAATACCTCCAGTACAGATCACCAGATTTCTATTTTTCAGAAAAACAGATGTTTAGCTCTCACGTCAAAGGCAATACATGAGACGGTCTTCACATATGGCAAAAACATTTCAGTGACTAACATCTACTGTTATTTACAGATCCTGAGGGAAACCATGCTCCCGATGGCCCTTCATCTGACCAGTCTGTGTGCGGTGTTTTGCACCAGCATCAGCAGCAGCTTGGCCACACCGCTACCTTTTTACAGTTCGCTAGAGGGAAGTACAGATGAGGAAGAGCTCAGTAACCTAACTTCCCCTCTGCCCACCAGCAACCTTTCCTTTGAGTACCAAACCACACCTGTCAGCCCCACTCATGTGGAAACTGACTTTCTGAGTCAAGTCGTGGACTTCCTGGAGGAGAACATGCTGCTTATACTCGTCGCAGGCTCTTTCATCCTTCTTGTCTTCCTTATCATCTGTGGGGCAATAATCATGAGCCGCAGGCGCAAAGTCAATGCCTACTACCCTTCCTCTTTTCCCTCAAAAATGTACGTGGACCACAGGGACAAAACCGGAGGTGCTAAACTCTTTAATGAAGTGCCAGAAAAACCCACTCCTGAGAAGGAAAGTGAGCCAGTAGACTCTCACAGGCAGCTCCAGGCAGACATAATGAGGGCTGCCAAGAGGCTGCGCACACCAAATAAATGTGTGGATGCTGCAGAGGTAAGCGACCCCGGTCAGAAAGTAGCAGAGAACAGTCCTGAGGACGGCCCTCAGCCAGATGGCAACATCCTGGACCAGCAGCTACCAAGTCTCCCTGAGGAAAAGGAGCTGTGTGAGCACTCTGACAGTGAAACAGCAGCAGCAACAGCAGCAACAGGAAGCCCTGAGCTGGAGACTCCAGAGCAGCCTCATTCAGGAGAGGATGATTCACAAGAGCCTTTAATGGGCAGCAGTCTGCGGCCCGCCTCTCTGCATCTTCACAGTGACTCTGCTACACTTCAGCTGATCGCAGGAGAGAAAACTGCCTTCTAATACTCCGAACACTGTCAGCTGAATGTATTTTTTGAACGCTTTGAATCCATGAGTGGCAATTTGTGCATACGTTTACAAAAAAACACGACAGATGTATGAAGAGAAATGCAGATAAGACGCTAAATACCAACCACAGGTGTATTTTTTTCCCTTTTTCTCAGTATTATATTTTTATATTCATTGCATTCAGTGCAGGTGATTGCTTTGCTCAGACTGGTTGCATCTTTCATGCCATATTATAAACATGAATAGAGTAACATTATTAGCATCTGGTACAAAATATATTTCTTTTTATGGGATGTTTTGCAGAGGTATGACTCGAATCACAAAAGTTGGACTTGAGTCAGACCACAGTCACAAATTCGAGGACTTTAGAGTCAACTTAAATCAAAAAAGACTTGCAACTCGACATAGACTTTAACACCAATGACTCATGAATATGCACAGACTTGATCGTTTTCACTTGACACTTTCCCTAGGCCAATTTGGGAACAGGAAGTTACAGACATTTTTTGAATATGAGGTGAGTTAAATGCAGCGAGACAGGACAGAAACGTTAAAAACTCATTCTGCTGCTGTGGTGGTTAATAGTGCCATCTTAAAGTGAAGTGTCAGAACCATTTTTTATGTTTAAATTCAGTTGCGCTTGTCTTAACAAACTTGTTAAAAAGCCTTCATAATTTTTGTAATTTAAATAATCGTTGTTTAAATGGCATTACATTTGGTAAAGAGTGCATTATGACTTGTTTAAGACTAGAAACTCAAAGTTAAAGACTTGGAACTTGCTTGTCTCGACTTGAGACGTAAGTGCAAAAACTTGCTTGTAATCTGCAAAACAGTGACTTGATCTGTGGTGGATTGTGTGACAGACAGCAGCTCGCTCAGTGTGTCTCTCTTCACACTTCAGTAAACATTTTGTGGTATGGTCCCCAAATACTCTGTACTCAAATGCAACACACTAATCGACAAGTGTTTTCCAGATATGTATTTGCATGTTTAAGATTAGTCAAGTGTAGAAAACCACTTCCTGAGAACAGTTTTGGTTTCAGGATACTTTTATTGCAGACTTGTCAAGGAAGCATGACTACATAATCATAAATTACACTTAAAACCAGTGGACCCTTTTTATTGTTTCAAGCCACGTTGCTAGGTTGCATATCAAAAGGTCAGTGCTTAGGGTGCGGATAGGATACAGCTCTGAGCTTTCATCAATATCTCCATCACACCATTTAAACTCTTCAAGCAAAACATCTTAAAATATAACAGTCTCAAAAGTAAGGCTCACCCCTGTACCAACAGCCCAAACAGTGCTTTAACATTGTGCGTTTACGTGACAGGCTAAATACAGGGCAGGAGGACCACAGACTAATACATAACGCCTGGTGTAATACGGCTACAGAGGGTTGACGATAGTGTGCTGGTCATCAACATATTAGGTGTGCCTCATCAACACTGCAGGAATGTGAGGGTGCTGGACTACTGCTACTTCTCATCTTGACAGCAGGAGGGAAACAGTGGCTCCCGGCTCAGAGTGAGAGGGCTCTGTTTAATTGCTGGCCCTGACTGCCTCCTGCTGGTGGTCCTGTTGCTTTAGGCGATAGTCAGCCAAGGCAGCCTTAATGGCATCCTCCGCAAGCACTGAGGAGAAACAATAAGATACATTAAATACATGTGTGGAGCTGTTTGGAAAAGAACACTGTTAGAACGTTTCACTGAAAACTTACTGGAGCAGTGAAGTTTAACCGGTGGAAGACACAGCTCTTTGGCAATGTCAGTGTTCCTTATTGTCAGAGCTTCGTCCACCTGCAAAGAAAAGCACATAGCTCAAATAACCACAGGAACCTTTCCAGTCAATGATAAGAGATAAGCAGAGCAAAATAAATAAGAATAAGTAAAGCCATGCATGACACTCCAAGAGGCAGAGAAAGATCTGTAATGTGTTCACTCACAGATTTGCCCTTCACCCACTCGGTAGCCAGAGAGCTGGAGGCAATCGCAGAGCCGCAGCCAAAAGTTTTGAACCTGGCATCCACAATCTTCCCCTGGTCATCCACCTCAATCTGTCAAAATGAGAGTTTTGTTTTTTTTAAAGTTTTACTCAAATGCCAGAGGAAGAATAAGTCCAATTTTGAGAAATTCGTGACCATTAGGGATGTCCCTGATGGCTAATTTCCATGATGTGTAAAAGTTTAAACTTAGACAAGTTGAATAATCTTAAAATAAAAAAACACTCAGATAACAGTCAAAATTTAACACAATTTAATCTATAAGGTTAAACATTGACCGAAAAAATATTGTTTATATCATAAGAGCCATTTGAAATCATTTATCATATTATTCAATAACAAAATTGTATTATACATGCCACTGAAATGTGTGGCACTTTGCGTCATGCATTATGATCATTGCACATTATCCTACAAAACATGACAATAACTCACTAAATAATACATTTACTTTCTTTATGAAAATAAATCTTTAGTTAAATAATAATAATTGAAATAATAAGATTAACCGACTAGTATTTCTAGTGCCAGCTAGCAAGGGTAGCACTGTCTAATGTCGACCAATTAGGAACATCACTAGAGACCATTTCATTTTCAACCACTAGATTAAAATAACTATTCTTGTTCCTGTTCAAGTAAACTGCAATATAACAGGGGAAAAAAATGCTTTATGGCAAAGCTAAACTATGGTGTTACTATAATTCAGTCTTAATGGCTCTGCATGTATAAAAAATAAGAGTGCAATCCATCCATTTTTAGTGACAAACATACCTGGAGCTTCATTACATCTCCACAGGCTGGAGCGCCCACCAAGCCAGTCCCAACATTCTTGGAGTTTTTGTCCAGTACGCCAACATTTCTCGGGTTCTCATAATGATCCACCACCTTCAGACAGAGAAGAAAGGAAACACTGTGTTAGGACAAAAGTAATGCGCCTAAGTGGATTCTAACACACTGTTTAAAATATTTCACAATAGAAACATAAATTTGGGAAAGTAAATAAACTCCAGCATCCTGGGAGGCTTTTTGTGTTTTAACACTATCCAAAAAGGAGTCTAGACGTCTTGAGCATCGATGTTATACAACTCCAAGTTTTCACCATTACGTAAGAGACATTGAAATAAACAGATTAGGACCGGATTTCATTGTCAACTAAATCAACTGCTGCATCCTGCCCCCTCCCCCTGGTTTCTGCCGAGTCATTGTGACTTGAACAATACAAGGTGGCTGAGTTTATATCACAAAATATCCTAAAAAGGACAACATGTAATCCACAAATTCAACATTATAGTATGAACAGTTTGTGTGTTTATGTTTGTGAGTTCTCAAAATTGAGTTATCCACATATTTATCATCTTTCAGCTTTTTAAAACAAGTTTCAAGGTATACAATAAAATAGGTAAAATAAATCTCTTTATGATATTAAAGCTTTTTAAGGAACATTTTGATGTACATCTCCAAAGGATGAAAAATACACAACAGTTCAGCCAGATGGGATGTCAAATTTAAAGCTAGGCACATCAAAAACTAAAGAAGCATTTCAATAAAAAGGTATATTCCGTTTTAAATCATTCAAATATTAAGAGAGAGCCACCTCTGCTTACCAGCATCTGTGTCCAACTTAATTTGAGCATCATCGACCCTGTGTCTCCATGTTCCATCAGACAATCACATCACATAATGAAACTTACAATGAACATCTGGATATTGCTGTTGTGTAAAAATACAGCATCCTTCCACAGGTATAACGTTATAACAAAGCACTAACAGGTTTCTAGCACACTGCTTAAAGCTTATTAATCGGATGTGATTGCAGTATTAAAGCAGTGGCCATCTGATGGGCAGATTAGTGACGTCTTCAATTAACTGACAAGCTAGCAAGACACAAATAAAATTAATTTTAACATGCTGGCGTTTAATTAGCTGGTCTTCTGGTTACACTCCTTTTTGTTTGAGATATAACGTTATAACTTGTTAGGCTAATCCACACGACAGCAGACTGATGTAACATGTATTTAGGACATTTGTTCAGCAGGCATATTACATATTGTGGTTAACCCTACCTGGTTAAGCACTTTCATCTAACTACCCGAGCCATGTCAACACTGTAACATCCTCATGATGCTGTTATCAAGCTGTAACTACTCAGGGCTAATATCTGTAAACATTAGCCTGACAGCAGCTAGCTCACGGTGACCCGGCCTCCTTCTGTAACGTTGAAGCTATAACAGACTAAATGTTTTACCTTCTTGTGGTAGCAGCACCGGGTGATGAACTCCGGAGCAGACAGCCTCCTGGTGAGGAAGGACAGAGGGCTGAGACACTTCTTCGCCACAGGACCCGCCATGTTGATAGTCAATAGGTATGGCGCAGTTTGAAAGCAGAGCTTATTAAAATCCTCGAGTCTACTACGTCACGACCAGGGGCGGGGCTAAACTAATCATATCTGCGCATGCCCAGTTGAAGTGACATCAACATCTTTTCATAACATGGGAAAGTCATGGTGAGCATTCAGTAAACCAGTCTGAAAACATTTTATTTCAAGTAAGGCTGTACATATACTTATACAGGCTCCGTGATATCTAAGAGCTCATAGTACCTTATTTTCCAACCTGAACACTAAATATGCTCAGAGAATAAAGGGTTATCTGTGGTTTTGGAGTCTCTATTGGGCTTTATACATAAAGTTGAAAATTGAACTTAAAATTAACTATGATTTTCAGTAGGCTCTATTAATCTCTCATTGTTTTAAATTAATCATTCAGTCTACAACAGGGTCATTTATGTTATGCAGCAACATTTCAGCCTCAAAACTTTGATTTTGTTTTGTTTTTATTTTTATATATGTACATATTTTTTTAATCATATAAGAATTGTGACATGTTGAACTGTCAGGAAAGCATGTTGGACAATTTCCGGCCCTCAAATAATAATCCTTATGTGATGAGTGGACTGGTTTTTATTGGTCTACAGACCTTGGTGGAGCTGAGTGTTCTAAAAACTGTGGAGGTGACTTCAGGATAAGCAGTGGTGTAGCTGATGAGGTGGATGTACTACTAGTAGGTAGGCAGGTTACCAAGGAGGAAGTGGGTATACTTTACCATGTAATGGCTTTGTGGCTAAGAAGCGGGTATACCCTGTATACCTGTGTATACCGTCTGAGGATGGCCCTCCAGCACTGCTCCCCTCTTTCCCATATTAAACAATATAGTGTCTGCTGTGGAATTCTTCAGGTCTCTGGGATCCACCATCTCCCAGGATTTAAAGTGGACGTCCACTGTCAACACCATCAGGAAAAAGGCCCAGCAGCAGAGGATCTACATCCTGTTCAGAAAGTTCAACCTGTCCTAGGAACGGCTGGTGCAATTCTGTGTGGTTGGAGCAGCCACCAGACAGGACAGGAACAGACTACATTATACTGTCAGGACTGCAGGGAAAAAAAATCATTGTTGCATGTCTGTCCTCCATTCAGGACTAATACACCCCCAGAGTCAGGAAACTGCCAGGTTAACATCACTGCAGACCATAACCTGTTCCAACTTCTCCTCTCTGTTAGGCTATAGAACACTGTGTGCCAAGACAGTTTGTTTCCACAGGTTGTCACTATGATGAACACCTAACACCAGTCCATAGCATCAGGAACATCCCTGTGGAATAACCTGGTAACACCAGGCAACAGCTTTACCACTAAGTTATATTTATTTATTTATTTATAATCTAAATACACATTGTAAATCTGTCAAATATAATCCACACATGCTGCATACACTACATGTCATATCCACCTACCTCATGTATGCAGGCAACCTGTTATATTTATCATTCTACATCTGCACTATTGTCCGACTGTGTTCTCCATATACGTATGTATACACACTTTCATCTATATGGTTATACCTGTACATAGTAGTCAAATGTTTATATTAGTCAAAGTTTACCTTGTTCAGCGTTGTTGTCCTTGTTTTTACCTGCTCTATGTCTATATTATATGCGTACATTGAGAGCAACAAAAGAGGGCAGAAGTTTGAGAGTGTGACAAACAGATTAACATCATGAAAAAGAAGTGAAAGTTATTGCTCACCCAACTTTGTTCCTTTGAAATCCCTCCAAACAAAATATGTCGCTTCCTCAAAATGGCCTTGATGAAATCGTGGCCTTTTATTATTTGCTTGTTTGGGGTTTTTCTAAGGCTAAAAACTAGTAACTAACTGAAAATGACTTCAGGGACACACAGTAAGTTATGAAAATGACACAATAATAACAACAATGACAACTCTTAGTTTCTCCTAATACACACAATATATATAATCAGAAAGAGTGGCCTTCAAAATAATTAAATCACATTTTGAGTATTTCATAACTTTATAGTTTATGGTTCATGTAGAAGTTGACTACTTTGCACAGGGTACATGATAAAAATTGAAGACATGTACCAAAAAGGTCACTAATGTAAAATGACCTTTTCTGTGTTTGTGTGATAAAGAAGACCCTAATCTATAATTTAAGCCACTTATCATATATATATATATATATATATATATATATATATAGATATATAGATATATATAGATATATAGATATATATATATGTCACCATATATATATATATATATATCTATATATCTATATATATATAGATATATATATATATATATATATATATCTATCTATCTATATATATATATAGATAGATAGATATATATATATGGTGACAGAAATGTTGCTTCATAACAGGAATTACCCAAAATATATATATATTAAAAAAAAAAGTTCCACCCCAACTTCCCACAGTCCAGGGTGGCATCTTTAGGTATAGTATAAATATGCAAAAATGGTACAGCACTTGCACTTTAATGTATGTTACTTTTCACCACCATAAACTACCAAATGACTATTTATAATAGTTCAGATTCGCTCAACCTGAATTACACATGAAGGCATTAGTAATAGAAACACAGTAACACTGCATACATCGTGGTATCAGAGTATAATGAGATTTACTTTTGGTACTTAAGTATATTTCAGTGCTTATAATTCACCATTTAAATTGAATATGTAGAACTTCTAAATGCAATTAAGTATTTTGTATCTTGTGGTTTTTTGTACTTTTACCTAAGTAAAGGATCTGAATGCTTCTTCCACCACAGCTGAAAAGTCATATAAAGCAAAGGACAGTCAGAATGGGGTTCTTATAAGGATATGGCTGCAACGGACTGTTTACCAGAATGCTACAGATTTGCTGGTCAGATGGCTTGTGGTTTTTCTTTGACAGAAAATAATTTGCTCAGCTTTTCTCTGTTACAAAACCCGCATCATGTGATTTTTGGGGAACAGTTCCCCAAACTGCATGACAACAGTCAATGTAAAATGTGGGACGAAAAATTGAGTTAAAGGTCTATGATGTGCAAGACGAAAACTTCCTCTTCCCGCCATATGCTGAACTGGCTCTCTCAGTCATCTGAAAGACTGGTCTGCTGTTAGTATGTTGTTATTAAAGATACAATACACACAGTGCTATTATCAGTAGTGAAGAATAAAATGCTATTATTCTTTTCTTAGGTGACTTCTAATTAATTTGAATTTCTTATTTTCCCAAATGACAAATTTGGTTTTAAAAGCAAGCAGGAAACAGATGTGCGCAATGGTTTATTGGTCAGAGTGCATGGTCATTACCTCAAACATTTGTGTTTTATTTTTTCTTAATGATATGAGCATAATTGAGACACTGGGAGTTCTGCCAGGAATTGGCATGTTACACTTTTGAGAATGGGTGACGCTGACTCAGTGTTGACTTTAATTGTGATTTCTGTTGTCATTTTTTATCATGTGGGATTTTTAATGCTAATGACATTTTTATTTTTGACATTTATCCCTTTTTATTACAGATGTGTAGTTAAAAAAATCATTAATTCCCTCCGAGGTAAAACAAAAACAGTAACTACAACAGAAAATGACACTTGAACACTGCACTTCTGGTAAAATGGTTTAAAGACACACCCTTGGTTAAGGAACCTGAGTTGATGCCTATTTTTGTGGTTGTGTGGAGGGGATCTCCTCTGTGATATTGCAACAGTGTGCTTAAAGGCTGTTGTAAGACTTGAAATACCCGTATAAACACATCACAGTAATAAAATAACTTTATTCAGTTATTTTGACCTCTTTGGCCAAATGAACTCACTCCAACAGCTGAAAAGGTTCTCATCCAAAAACACAAAATAGTATGTTTTCGGTAAATGAGAGGAGGGCGCATTCTCACTTGTTCCATGACATATCAATTTTGATTCATCTTTCGTCACTAACACTGCCCAGGAAACAGAAGTGAGAAGTTGCCTCCTGCAGCTAGGGAAGAAAGCACTTTCAAGTGATTGCTTCTGTGTCGAGACATAACGTGAGTACTTGAGTCCATTTATACACTAAACTATATTATAATATACTGTATTATACTGTATCATGAACTTTACTGTAATATATTGTTTTGATAAAGAAATGTTATATGTAAATGTGTTTCTAAATAAGGACTCTGTGCTTCATGTTTTAGGAAAGGTAACCAGTATGGATGTGGATTATATTGAATATGGCGATTACACCCCAGACAATGAAACAGAGAGCACCACCGTCACCACAACTGGACTGCTGACTTTCAGTACTCCTCAGTCATCTCTGACTCATGTTCTGGTGGCACTCAATATCCTTATATCTGTTATTGGCCTCGGAGGAAATTCGTTAGTGATCTGGGTCTGTGGATGGAAAATGAAAAGAACAGTCATCACCACCTGGTACATCAGTCTGGCCATTTCAGACTTTTTGTTCTGTGCCGTTTTGCCCCTGGAAGTATTCTACATGATCACCTCACACTGGCCTTTCGGACTGGTCTTGTGCAAGCTCACCTCCTCCATCCTGTTTCTCAACATGTACAGCTGTGTGTTTCTCTTAGTTCTGATTAGTGCTGACCGCTGTTTACTGATTTTGTTTCCGGTTTGGGCACATAACCACCGGACAGTGCCGATAGCATCTGGGATTGTTGTGCTTATGTGGGTCTTTTCTGCCCTTCTAACGTTTCCCTCACTGCTCTTCAGACAAACCACAGTCCACGGCTCTGTCACTCAGTGCCACACCAATTACATGAGCCATTCCATACACATGGCAGTGGTACTGACTCGATTCATCTGGGGGTTCCTGATTCCTTTCCTCGTGATAGTCGTCTGCAGCATGGTGCTCTGTGTGAAGCTGAGAACTTTAACCATCAAGTCAACCAAGCCTTACAAAGTCATGGCGGCGCTCATCCTGACGTTCTTCTTCTGCTGGGTCCCCTATCATACCTTTGTTCTGTTAGAGTCAGATGTGGAGAACCACCGCGTGGAGGTACTTCACACTGGCCTGAAGGTGGGGGCCACCTTGGCTGCAGCAAACAGCTTCATCACCCCAGTGCTCTATGTGTTCATCGGGAATGACTTTAAACAAATCCTAAGAAAGTCTTTGAAATCAAGGATAGAGGACGCAATGGCAGAGGATTTCCGCACAGGTGGTCTCAATCACTCAAGGTCTAAGCAGATTGAAATAATCTAAAATCAAGTTGAAACCTTTGTCATCAATGACAAACAGTATTTCACTGTACAGAACATTATTATAGCAGTGCACCCCCAGAAAATGTTCACAGAGGTGGCCAGATGGGGCCAAAACCAAAAGCCATAACTGAATTTCAGGATTTCAATTATGCTGCTGTAGTGAACAGGCTAGTTAAAAAATATGTCAGTGTAAGAGTTAAGAGATCACGTACTGTTATGGTTTCCTGTTTTACCGTCAGTGTTAATTATCTGATGTGCAATGTCTCATACCAGTACACTTAACATTTTTAGTTCCACAGAAATTTGGTTTTTATGTGTTATTCACCTATAAAAACATGTCTTAGATGATTTATTGTTCTTCAAATAAGCTGGTTGTCCTTTTCCTTTAAAGGACAAATACAGCTTTATTAGAAAGAGAACAAGGAAGGAACAAAAAAAATAACAGGAACAAGCAATTTTAAAAACACCACATAGAGTTCTCCAATTATTTTAGACTATTTTTGCGAGGTGGTGGTAGCGCCACAGATAATAGAGCTGGGTGGCATTGACAGAATCATATGTCATGGCATGTTTTACCTCAGACATGTATATTGTTTATATATGCATCAATAATTTATTTATAATGATGATAAAATCTCAAATGTCACAATATCAATTTTGCATGACACAACGATTGCATTTAGTCATTTGAACATCTTATGTCTTTCAACTTGTATAAATACTTGTAACTTGTAAAAATACATTATTTTTAGATTGCTTTCATGAGTGTGAATGAATTGCTTGTGTTAGTACGTTTGTAAACCAGTCAGCCCCAAATTAGCTACTGCAGGACAGTATTTTGAATCGAATTCATCATCATTTACAATATATTCTAATTTGGTTGGGCTGATCATGAGCGAACTGAGTTGAAATATTCATGTGGCCCTATATTAGATACTTTTAATCTTAATCCTATTATCAGTATTAGATGCATATTTACATTTTCAAAAGGAAAGTGAACAAATGAATGATGTACTAACATTGTTGTAACTTTATTCTGTTCCCTTTGATTTAAACTTCTGTCTTTGATTAAATGTAGCACTCGTAGCAAGCAGAACTGCTGAATATTTTATTTGTTTTATTTTAAAGTTAATAAAACATATCACACCTGTGCTTCTTTGTATTTCTATATTAACAGTGAGGAAAAATATGAGAAAGAAATAGCTCATGGTGACGACTTATCATCAATTTATTATTATTATTATTATTATTATTATTGTAAAAATTATTATTATTATTATTATTATTATTATTTACTGTGTGTCCCTAAAGTCAGTCAGTTAGTTAGTACTTTAACACTTTTGCAAAAACAAGCAAACAAAGGCTACAATTCTACTGAAGCCATTTTCAGGAAGTGATATTATTTTGGGGGAGGGAACTCAAAGCAGCAAAGTTGGGTGAGCAGTAACTTTCACTCGTGTCCTTTTCATATATCATGATGTAAATCTGTTTGTCACACTCTTAAACTTCTACTCTGTAAGGCTAAGTTTTGGAGAAAGTTGGTTAGATTAAAAAAACAGGTAGAGGGTTAGCTAGCTAAATCTGGGTCACTCACAGAACTAAGACTAACTTAGCTCATCATTTTCAGAATCAGAATCTGCTTTATTGGCCAATATATGTGCACTTACAAGGAATTTGTACAATACAAAATAGACATATAGAGACATACAACTAAAAACAAGGACAACAAATATGAGCAAGGTCAACTTTCAACACTTGACTAATGGAAAAATTTGAATACTGTACACACACACACACACACACACACACACACACACACACACACACACATATATATACATACATATAGGCATAGACAACAACAGTGAAGTCTGTAAACAGTTGGACAATAGTGCAAAGTTGCAGAGTGCAATATAATAATATTGTATATATAACAACTCTAAGTTCCTCCTAATATACACTATAGATGTATATATTCAGTTTAACATAAATTATAATAGTAATAGATAATAAATAAATAATAATAATATATGATTATTATCATAATTACTATATTATTATTATTATTATTATTAGTATACATAATACTGGTGCCTGATTGGTGGAGCCTCTTGTCGTAGGCACCTGATAGGCCTGACTGAGGGCAGCAAAATCCCAGTGAACATAGTGGCCACGCCCCCTGCCTCCTCCTCAGGATCTACTACCGGTTAACGTCAACATTGGTGCTGCGGATGCGTGATGTAACAAACAGTGGGGATATTTCTTAACTTATCGCAACAAGTTTTGCTTTTTAGTTAAAAAATCACGTTCTGAACGACAGTTTGGATTAACGCTGTCGTATTTGTTGTTCGTCGCTTTGTATTCAGTTAAACCGTCACACGGTTGAACTGTCAGTCTTCTTCGTGTGCTAACGTTAGCAACTCCGTAACCGTTTCTACATGGGAGCTAGCTAGCTAGCAGCCGCTGGACTTTCTTCGATATCACTCCTTTTTTACGAGTTATTTTTTTGAAACTTCCTGTAGCGTCTTCTCCTCTTTGTTAGCCCCACATCCCCACCCACTGGGCCTCCCTATGTACTTACTTTGAGGCGCTGGCTGCCAGCGGAGTCCCCCCACCTGAACCCTCTCGTTGAGTGGATCTATCTTTAAATGGCCACCGCCGCCCCCCCTCCAGCCGCTGGCCCTGCTGCTGCGGCCACTGAAAACACAAGTCCCGGAGCCAGCAGCTCGACTGCGGCCGACAGTGGCAACCAGGACAGCACTTTTGAGTGTAATATATGTCTGGACACGGCTAAGGATGCAGTCATCAGCCTGTGTGGACACCTCTTCTGGTAAGAACTACTGTCTGTGACTCCTGTGTACAGTTATGAGTTATTACCAACCTCAGTCAGGGTATTAGGGGCAGATCCAGATCAGTCCAGCTAATCGTACTTCTCATATTACTGAACAAGAGATGAGCTGGGCATACACTGGACTGTTGGCAAACATACTACTGGCCAATATTAGTCTTGAACAACCATCATCAGTCATGTTGCTGATGTAATTTGTGGAATTTCCCTGTAATCTAACAGTAATAGTCATAATGTAAACCACCAGGCTTTCTATGATAATACTTAAATTTGGGGATGACTTAATATTGCTGGTGTAATGTTTACAAAGTGTAACCCTACTTCTATAAAAGTATAATCTGTAAATGCAAGCCTAGAGCTGCTAGTGTGCACAACATATTAAATGTGCAAGCAAACGTATTTTGATTTCATCATCTTGGTCAGTCCCATAAAAGCTTTCCAGCATTGGTAGCCAAGTCCACCCCTTCACATGCAACTCTTGCCAACGTGTGTCCAGTCAGCACAGGTCAGGGCTTCAGCATCTGGTCTGATATCAGTGGTCACAGTGCCAATTTAGTCATTATCAAGAAGAAGTTAAATCCCAAAACAGGAAGCCATTTTTCTTTATAAAAGCTTTAACTAATTAATCATTTTCATTTGTGAACACAGTATGTTCATGTCACACATAAGTAAATGTATATTTTGCACAGTCAGGTGGTTTTAGTATGCATATAATGTTTTACTAATCATACCTCCTCTCTGTGCACCTGTTCTATTTCAGTTGGCCTTGCTTGCATCAGGTAAGCTGAACCTGTTTTCTCCTTCTTTGCTATATTCAAATGACAATGCAGGAAGAGGTAGTATATAACTAAGGCAGACAGTTAGAGCTTTAGTATCTCTTTGTCTGTCCACAGTGGTTGGAGACCAGACCCAACAGACAAGTGTGTCCAGTGTGTAAAGCAGGCATCAGCCGAGACAAAGTAATCCCCTTGTATGGACGGGGAAGCACAGGTCAACAAGACCCCAGGTGGGTCAGGCTGACTCTAAACGTCATGTATTGCGTAACCACAATACACACAATGTAAAACTTAAAAATGAGGATGGCTTTTACACCATGTGGTTTTGTTTTATAGAGAAAGAACGCCTCCTCGACCACAGGGGCAAAGGCCTGAGCCAGAAAACCGTGGTGTAAGTATTTTGTACAAGTACACTTGCATTGTAAAAGCATATGATTTCAGGACTTGTTGTATGTAATTTTCCAGTGTCAGCTGTTGAGTAACATTATGCATTCATGATGAAACCATTACCGAGGATGATGTAGGTGCTATAGTGCAAACCTGTGTTTTATTCATTAACAAAAGAATATTTCCCACTGGGATCTATTAGATGCTAAGCGCAGAGGTATAGAGATGTCTCTTGGGAATGATCACAAATTTCACTCGCTGTTGCGTCACATCTTGCCTGCTCAATGTTAAAGTGTACCTCAGATGAATGTATAGCTAGACATTAAGAGAATCCACATGTCCTCATGGTAATTGATAAATGCATGTTCCACAGGGCTTCCAAGGGTTTGGCTTTGGAGATGGGGGTTTCCAAATGTCGTTTGGAATCGGTGCCTTTCCATTTGGTATTTTTGCAACAGCTTTTAACATCAATGATGGCAGACCTCCTCCAGGTATTTATGTTTTACACTATTCACCACGATCACTGTGTCTATTATCAAATACATGTTAAATAACCTGTTAAATGATTTCTCAAACAGCGGCTCCTGGGACACCGCAGCACATGGACGAACAGTTTCTGTCTCGACTCTTCCTGTTTGTTGCTCTGGTGATTATGTTTTGGCTGCTGATTGCATAAATGCACGGAGAGACAACTCGACAGAGATGCGACATAATGGCACGCCATCATGGTTTGCAATAATTTGATTTTGTCACCTTTCTGATGTTTTTTTTTTTCTCATTGACATGAAGCCATGTGAGATTTAAATGAAACAGGTTTTTCCAAAATAAAGATATCTGTGTTATTCCCTGGATAACGACTTTCAAGGTGAAGGTGGTTGCTTAACATTTTAACTGTAAATGGTAATACATCCTGATACTGCTGACAGAGATATGTCCAGCTGTACTGACACAACCACTTACATGACTGCCGGGCAGCTAGCGAGAGTGTGGATGCAACAATAGTCTGCAGGGCCCTTTTAACCTTATGTAAGCGACGTAGAAACAAAAGACGCATGATAGACACAGGTGTAAATGGGAATATGTCTCAGCTGTCCACCTATATTAGGATCACAAAAAGGCATGTTTAAACTATGTGTAAACAGGCTCTGACTGTTGTTTTTAATCAGACACATACATGAGCTCATTCAGGTGAGAGCAAGTCGAAGAGATCGTTCTCTGTGCTCTTTTTTGAATAATGTTTTAGTACTATCACTGTATTTCAAGATATACTCTTCTAAACAAAGTAAGACCATCAGTGCTCTGGTTGGATTTTCTTTTACACTCTTAATACCTTATGTAGTATATGATAATTTCCTCTCAGCCTATATTTGGCCCCTGTGACCCTATTTGAACCCTATAAACCACTGATACTCAACTTACAGCCTGCAGGCCAAATCTGACCCGTGATAGGGTGCCAGATGGCCTCACAACCATTTCCTTATTTACATTGAAAATAAAATGGGTCACACTGGTTTTTTTTTTGTACTTTTATATAGATCATGTGCCAGAGTGCATAATAATAGTAGACAGATCAAAGCTCCAGTAACACTTGTATTCAGAACAACTTTATTGCAAGACCAACACGTACTCTTTCATCGCCATCATGACTCAAGATGAAGGCCACGAACCAGAACATGTTGGTTTTGCAATAAAGTCGTTCTAAATACTAAAAGTGTGTCTGAAGTTTTGATCTCCTTTGGCTTATTTCCCCTCTCCATTCACTTTGGAAGTAGGTGAAGTTGTGCCAGAAACACTCACCCTCAGCCCTGACTGTCCTCAAATCCTAGAGACACCTCTGTGTACACCTGATCTCCTGCGACTGGCCTTCTGTCATTTTGCAAAAGTGGCCCCGGGCAAAGCAAGTTGAGCCTCTCTGCTTTCACCTAAAGCTTTAATAGGAAATTAATTTTGGTCAGTTGGTCCTTCTCTTACTGAGTGGTCATTGCAGGAAAAGCACAGGTGTTACTACTAACATTGATGATGGCTCTGTTCTATTCAAGTGTCCAATAAGCCATGACAGTTTGATCGTTAAATTTACTACTGTGCTTTTCCTACATGTTACAAGTCAAAATGTCTTCCATGGAAAATGACCATCAACAGGTTGCAAAGTATCATACAGTTACACTCTGAATACTAGCATGTGCCTCCTCCATGTTGTCTCCCTGATCTGTCACGTACTAAGTTGTTTTTATCAAGCTGTACCTGATCTTATAAATTACATCTCATCAGAAAAAAATCCGAAAATCACACACATTTTGTGAAATCAAAACGTTAGACATCATCTGTTTATTTAGATGACAATAAAAAAATATGTTAATGCATGTAAGCAGTTGAAAATATTAATTTATGAAACAGTGTTCTTCTCTGAATTGTCTCATCTTTTCTCTGTCACTGTAATTAAATGTACAATACTGTAATTATTACAGAAATGAAGATTGGCTGGTTAAATATGACCCACTTTTCTAATTGTAAATTCCCTCTATTGACAGTAAAACTATGTAAATAAAGCTGTTAATCAGACTTTATCTGTCGTCCTGTTCAATCTGTTCGGGCTTCATTCTCTCGTAAGCCTTTTACTCGTCTAATAAATACGCAAATCAGACACACTAAGCCACAGTGGTTTGGACAAATTCAACAATTTGCTCAATGTTAAGTTTTCCTCCATTGTTAATTATTTCACATTATAAAGGATGTATTTCAGACTCAACCACTTTGTGCCGTATAAAAAGAAAAATATATTTTGGTCGTTTTGTGGAAGAGGTTTTCAGAAAGCAGAGCAAAGTATAAAAATAGTCAGTGCAGCCTAGTCCTGCGTTGCCGGCTCTGGCTGTTTCTCTTGAGACTGTGGCTGTGCAACGTTGAACTCTGCTTCGTACATAATCTGCTGGATCTTTATTTTTGTCTCGCACCTTTTCTGTGGAGCGAGCCGCTTCAGTGCAGGGACGAAGCTCAGGAGAAACAGTTCGTCCTCGTCCCGCGGCCTGTTGGGAAACGAGGTGCCATTGTCTTTGACCAGCCATTTTGTCGGGGATGGTGTACTTTGGGAAGAAGACAGTGAAAGAGACTCTTGCATCAGGCGTCGTTTACGTCCAGTTTTGCTGATGGGTGTGACCTGTGGGCTCGACGGTATCTTAGCCAGAACACCCAGCTGGGCCATCTGTGCGTCTTGAGACACTGAGGGGAGCTGCGTCACAAATGCTACCTGGGGCTTGAGGTCAGGTTGACTTGCAGGGGTTTTCATGACAGACTGTAGTGTCTTTACTGCTTCAGACGATGCGGTCTCTCCCTCTGCGCCGCCAGATTCGTTGTCAGGATTGTCGTGGTCATCCTCGTTGCTGCAGATGTCCGCCACTCCGCTTCTCGATCCAGTGAAGGGTGCGATAAAGTTCATGAGTTGTCTGTACTTCCATCGACTCTGCACGATCTCTCCTTGCTTCTTGCTTTTGATCTCCATCCGGACTTCCTTTAAGTACCTGTCTCTCATGTTCTTCCATTTTCTTTTACACTCCTCAGCTGGAAAAGTAAAATATCAGAGTGTAAAGAGCAAGAAATCTCATAAAAATTCAATGCACAGGAATGAGCAGAAAATAATAATGATAACAAAAAAAGCTGTCAGCAACTTGGACGTCCATAAAAACTGCATGACAAGAAACCTGACCAAATGTTTTCCCCCTAAAGTGACATTCCCATGAACTTTGTGCAAATAAGTAGTCTGCTGCACAGATGTTGGATGACAAATATTTCTTTAAAAAAAAAAACACCCAAATAATAAGTTGTTTTAATTATCATAAAATGATGATAGCCAGTAGATGTGGTCTTCACATCTTTGGTTAAAAAGTGCAGCTGGGTTTCTGTTCTCCAGAAACATAACTCTCAGTGACTCTGGCCCAGACGAGCTATGCATGAGATTGCCAGACACATTACTGCTAAGTGATTGATTAATTCACGGCTGTTGGCGCACAGTCTAAAAAAGGCTCTCTGTGGCACATGGTTGGTCTCCGTCCTAGAATGTAATACAGCCGGACGGACAAAGTAACAGCTGCACAATCTGCTATGTAAAAAAAAGCTTTTGGACTGTGTGAATAAATTTGCTAGTTTTTGTTCCTCTGTGAAGTAAATGTATGACTTTTTAGACCTGAAAGTAGAATAAAAGGTTGCATGCTCTGGCTCAATATAGATTTCTCTGTAATTTAGATGACGTTTCGGTTCTCGGTCTTTCTTCTTGATCAGTAATCATGATTGTTGAGGGATGCATATGGAGCCAGAGTGTGTTTAGAAATGGCCTGTGGAGCAAGACAAAAAGTTCAAGGTGTCAACCTGTACCCCTAATCCAAGGTGGGGCCTCCTTGGATTGGACTTGGCTCTGACCTGTGGAGGCATGGACACAGGATCTCTGGAAGTGTCCTGTTGGCACCAGGTCCATTTAGTCCAGTGGGTTGTGAGGTGGGTAAATGGCACGTGCCACAGATGCTCAGATTTGGATCTGGGGAATCTGGAGGCCAGGTTGACACTTTGAGGTCTTTGTCACATTCCTTAGGCCATTCTTGAGCGATGTTTGCAGTGTGGCATGGTGCATTATCCTGCTGGGGGCCAATGCCACTGCAGTACTGTAACGGTGTTTGAGTGGGTGGAACATGTCAGGTGGTATCCACATGAATGTCAGAACCAAAGGTTATCCAGCAGAACAATGCATTGGAACAAAACAATCAAAGTTATTCACTTCACCTGTCAGTGGTTTTAATGTTTTGCCTCATCAGTGTATATTCCTACCTTCAAGTGTACTTCCAGTCAACAATACCTTACTATAGCCCTTGGTGTGTGTTACTTTTCTATGTTTTTTATCTTTTTTGAGACTGTCAGAAAGGTATTTTATTATGGCTACAACTAATGGTTATTTTCATTATTGACTAAATTCAATTATTTATTAATGGATATATTGTTTGATCTGTAAATTCCCAGAAGGGAGTAAAGAGTGGCTATTACTTTCCTAAAGTTTAAGGTCTTCAAACTGTTTATTTTGATTATCCAAAACCAAAATATATTTAATTTCTTATACAATAAGACACCGAAAGGCATTTTGGCTTGAAAATTACTTGAATTATTCACTTATTAAAACAACAACAGCTGGTTATTTCTTGTTGAGTGATGATCCAAAGCCAAACCATATTCAATTGACTATACAATAAGAAAAAAGGCGTTTTGGTATTGAAAATTACTTAAATTATTTGCGGATTATCACAACAGCTATTATTTCCTGTTGACTGATTAAACAACTAATGGTTTCAGCTTTAGAGTTATTTGGCTTTAAACAAAATCATATAATTGAAATAACACCTCTTGGAAATGTTTATCAAAAACTGAGCATTAAAATCTTCCTACATGTAGACTTTATGGCAGATCTGTTGGGTTGAGATGCCTTAAACTGTGCAGGTGTACCTAATAAAGTGGCAAGGGAGTGTATAATGTATGTACAGTGTATAATGAGGCATTAAAATAAGGCAAAACACTACTTTATCTGAATAAAATTTTCATTTTTAGGCTTTAATTGTGAGTCTTAATAAAGTTTCATAAATACTTTGTACAGATTATTTTTATTTTTATTTCGGTGTTGTTGTGCCACCTCTGGAGGTCACTGAGAGTTCACCCGTGTTCCACGCGGCCCCATCACTGACTATGACTTGTGCACCTGATAACACGTCAGGCTGGGGGCCTCCGTCCGCTGCCTCTCACATGTTTTATCCAACACACCGTGCTGCTGCTGCCGCCGCCGCCGCTTCCACGAGACTTCGAGAAGCTTTCAGTTTCTACGGAGCTCGCGATGTTAACGAGCGAGACGAGAAGCACGCGGCTCGGTGCACTCAGCGACTCCGTGACGCGGAGCCTGTTTCCTCCTCCGCCGTGCCGTGTTGGACATGCGGCTGGCGGCGCTGTGGCAGAGCCGGACCTTGCCGTCCGGTGCAGCGCGGCCTACAGCGTGCGAGCTGCGGCTGCTACCGCTAGCACGGTGCGCGCGGCTGCATCCACACCACGGGGCTGTACTCGCGCGGATAAAAAATAACAAAAAGCTATTTTTCTACAACAGATACGTTAAAGTCATTTATCTGCAAATGCTTTCTGGTTTCTGTGTGTTTAGTCTGTCATGGCGACAGCGGCTAAGGAAATAATAACTGGCAGTAAAGTTGTGATAAACAAAATAAACACTCAGATACTCACACGGGAGACCCAGTACGATACTGATGTTTCTCCATGCGTTTGCCCGACTTTCTGTGCAGCGGTAATTCGGCAAAGTGACATTGTACAGCTCTGGGTAATTAAATACAGCCAATATTAACTTATCGTCCATTTTGCCCTCCATAGTGTTGTGGCTGTGCGCGGACGCGGAAGCGGCAGTCTTCTCCCGCCTTTTCCGCCCAGCTGCTGCCCCAACGCGAGTTATCGCGAGTTGCGGGCTGCCTGCCGCGCTCTGTCGCTCCGCCGTCAACGGAGGGCATTGTAGTCTTTTGTCACAGGGGGGCGCACCACTCTGCACTGGCCTCTGTAGCTGCCTTTTGTCATTAAAGGCTATCCTTATGGGATGGGGGTCATTGCAGCTTTTGGAGGCAGCACCCTGGGGTCCCAACATAAATCTCCTAAAGTCACCACGATTAGCTCTGTAATTAAATAAGCTCTGCTTTTAGTGCACCAGCCCAGAAATGACACAGGCTGCCATAAATAAAATGCTTGTTGTTGTTGAAACCTTTTGATTACTGCCATGGTCATAGTCAAAGTCATAATTAGTGGAAGTCATACTGAGCATAAAGAGGCTCAAACATTAAAAAAAAAAGGGTTTAAAAAATTTAAAAGAAAGATATATTTTTTCAGGTTATTTTTAGATTTTACAATAATTTGTTGTGCACACTGCTTTTACAAAATAAGAATTTGTTTTTACACTGTTTGGATTTTAAAATGTATGTTGTTGTATTTAAAAAAATATATATTATTGAATTTTTAAGATTAAGCATGAACAGTAGCATTTCAACAAAGAACATACGTATAATATCCCCCAACCCTGGTAAGAAAAATAAAATAAAATACACAAGTAATTTCAAGAATAAAATAATAATAATATAAGTACATAAATAAATAAATAAATAAAAGAAAAAATAACAAAATTATAATCACAGCAGTGCATAATTTGCAAAAAAAACAAAAAACAAAACTTAATCACAAGTTTCCAAAAAGTCCATATAAGGGCTCCACAAACCATCTAAAAAATTAGATGGTTATCAAAACAGATTTATGTGCATTTAACAAAGATTTAAACAAAACAAAAAATGGCTCTGCATAACAGAACATAGATACTTAGGGGTAGGGGAGAGTTGTAACAGCATCACTTTCACCAAGAAGAGATGAGTCATGTAATAACCTGCATTTATTGTTTGACCACTTCCTTTCTGACCTTGCATGTCAAATTCGACATTTTTGTATTTAAAAAAAAAAAGAAAGAAAAGAAGTGTGCTGATTTAAAGGCCAAAACACTGATTTAATAGGACGGAAGACATTTTTTTGGACCAAATTTTGATTAGTGGCCTTCTGATACTGTAAATTTAGACTTACTCGTGTACGATTAGGGATTAGTCTCTTGGGTACATGTGTGACATTTCATCTTTGCTCATTTTAAACCACCGTGCTGCCACAGCTTGCGAAACAACGACTCACAGAGGCAGGGATGGTTGTAACACCTCTTCAAGTGTTACAACTAAATATAACTTCTTTACCTTACCTTTTTCCAGCATGGTAGGAGACTTGGTGAGAAAAACTGATGAGTGTGTGCTGGTGCATGTACTAAAATCTGCATCAGATGAGGTGAGGCAGGGAAAGACAGTCAGGTCTGTCCCCAGATGATACTGTCATATGACATTAAGCAGGTACAGCAAGAAAGAGGAAAGTCAGAGAGTCTTCAATGCACAGCCAGATGATGTCTTGACAGGTTCCTATACTGAGGCAGCAGACTTGTATTTTGGACTCACTCCATGAGATACTAAGCATTTGACAGATGCAGTTTATATTTCAGTTTTTTATGTGTATTTCTTTTTTTACAACTGTCTAATGTTTAAGTTGTCACTCTTATTGTTACAGCTTAGCCTGGTTGTGACAAATGAACCATGGATGAATTATTGAATAGGCCTAGTGGGCACAGCCCTAGGGACCCCTCTGGCCTTCACCTGCAAAATGTCATTTAAATTAACATATACTGACCAGGAAGAGACTCAAAATAACTGCAGAAGATGCCCAGGGAGTGCAGAGAGACACAAAATAACTACAAAAAGGACCAAAACAACCAAAAAATACCTCGGAGTGACACAAAATGACCAAAAGAAGACACCACAACAACAAGAGGCTGCGTGTCACGTGCCTATGAAGGAGACATGGTGGGTCCTTTTGCATATCCGTGCCCAGACTGTCATAATCCACCCATGAATAGAACTAATTGTATCTGACATCAATTAATGAACTCTGTGATATAGCCTGAGAAGTTCGAAACATTGCTATTTGTATGAGACAAACAAGGCTACTTTGCATCAAAATTTGAGAAGAACACCAAAATTCAGTGAGTTTTAAGTGCTGAGACAAAACATTTTACAACCATACACTTTGTCCCCTATAAATGCATACCACTCGACTTTCAATTTCAAGAACATAAACATAAAAACATGAGTTCATGGAGGGTGATGCTGAAGCCAGACAAATAAACACCAGATCCCAGAGCTCAGTTTCAGATTCCAGGGGAAAGATATGAGAAAAAAAAGAGTGAAACAAAATATTCATATTTAGTCTCTGCAACCACATGATTGTTTTCCTTGATTCCCCCAAAGTCCCCAGGGTATCACTATCTGACAAGTGTTTTCTGAGCCCTCAACAGTTACTGTGTTTCCCTGCACAAGCAAGTCTGGAGAGAACACAGCAAGGAAGGCTGATCCTCTGCATTTCCTGGTCGCACAGCTGCAATCTGTGATTCCCCAGGAGGTTTTGGGCCCCGGTCCAGCAGTGAACAGAGACAGTGAGTTTTTTCACACGTGAATAGTCCGATGCCATGTGGGGTTCTCTGCTCATTTATCATCAGTCAGTGCGTGGGTGTATTTGCAATCCTGAGTCTTCTGTCTGAATTGTACTGGTTTGATTTGTGGACTTTAATATTCGTGTTTCAGTTGCAACTCTGCCGTAAAAGGGACTGTTCTCTATTTATCGGAGGAGGGAGGTGTGACTCCTTGGTTTTTTTTTGTTTTATCTTGACCCTCCCCGAAGCAACAGTTTTTTGGGGGTTTTTTTGATCCAGCATGAGCAACGTGTGTTATGACTGTTTTCCCAGATAAACTGTACACAACAGTCTCAGCAGTGCCAGGCCAGAATGAAAAAGTATAAGGTTGAAAACGAAATTGTGGAATTGAAAAAAAGCCTTGTTTTTTTCTTTGTTACAGGATCTGGTAAGTGCAAACGGTACAAAATTTTAATGAGACATGTAGAATAAAGTGATTTTGATGAGATGTCACTAATTTAAAGGGAAATTTTGGTTTATATCAACCTGTCTCCTATCGTCCTAAATTTGTTTCAAGTGACTAGTGACATAGAAATAATAGTTAGCATGTTAGCCGTTAGCCTAGATACAGCCGGGGGCGCATAGTAGCGTCAGACCTGTTAAAACGTAAGTGAACGGGCAACCTTCATGTGCAGAGTTAGTCCACTAAACAAGCTTTTTTTCCACAAAGACCGCCTCATATCGTTAGGATAAATGTCAGAGAACATATAGAAAACGACATGTAAATGTGTTGTCTTACCTTACTGGTGTGGTGCTATGTTTGTTTATCCCTCTAGCTCTGCTTTCCAAAGCACGGCCGAAATATCGCGAGAACAAACAGCGATCTCATAGCGTGCCTGAACAAGCAGCAACAGCTGGAAGGCAGAACCGGACAGTAGCCTGAAAAGTTCATTCATTTATTTTATGAAAGATTTATAGAATAATGGCTGACTTTTTGCCAGACTTCAACTTTGTGGAGGTGGAATTTGATTTTGCAGAGTTTGATGGCCGCCCTTATTTATTTGAGCCAGAATACACTGATGAAGAGCTTCGTGAAATTGAAGAACGGAGGAGGAGAGAGAGAGAGGCACAACAGGTAGAGGACGAGAGAGGAGGAATGGCTGCTGGAAGGCTGCGTAGCTCTGGAGATTGGTGGTGTACCTGAGAATGCTGTGCCCCAATGCCCACAGAAGAGGAATGCCTCTGTTGCAAGGAATGGGACCGGCTGCAGCCTTATTTTCAAGGTCTGGATGTGACCGAGGACGAGACACCTCCACCTGGAGTAGTATCCAGCTGGGCTTTATCTAGAGCTGGGGAGATATATTTCGGCTGCACTTTGGAAAGCAGAGCTAGATGGTAAGCAAACATGGCAGCACACCGGTAAGGTAAGACAACACGTTTACATGTCGTTTTCTATATGTTCTCTGACGTTTATCCTAACGATATGAGGCGGTCTTTGTGGAAAAAAAGCTTGTTTAGTGGACTAACTTTGCACTTGAAGGTTGCCCGTTCACTTACGTTTTAACAGGTCTGACGCTACGGCTGTATCTAGGCTAACGACTAACATGCTAACTATTATTTCTATGTCACTAGTCACTTGAAACAAATTTAGGACGATAGGAGACAGGTTGAAATAAACCGAATTTTCCCTTTAAGCTGAAATTTGGTATGTTTCCAACCCGTTGTCATTGTAGCACATCACATATCACCGCTTGGTCAATGCTATTTATATTTACATATTACATGCTAGGTATCCTCCTTTGCTTACTGTTGATGTTGCGGGATGACTTGTCAATTTATGCCTGTTGTCAGATGTCAGTTTTCACAGGAAATGTATAGTTTCTATGCATACAGTTTGGATTAAAGTCTAAGGTTTGTCGGATCTATCCACCGCCCCTTCCACGCATCCTATAGGGACTTTCCAGCTCCTTATATTATGTCATTACCGTCAGTGATTAAAACTACACTACTGCTGCGACAGGTGTCATCCGGCCATATTATTAACTGACACCGCTCATCTGTGTATCATACTGCAACAACAGGTGCCATCCAGCCAACCAGCGGCACATCATAACACTGCAAAAGGTTTCATCCGGCTGCGTTACAAACTGATGTCGGCTGGTGGCGTATCTTACCGCTGCAAAAGATAGCTTTTGGTGTCAGTGTCTCATGCTGAAAACACTGACAAAGCGACAGTATTTCTTGCCTTCAGCATAAGAATGAGCTGATCTGATGGAATTTAAAATAAATACAAAAATACAACCATTTAAAATTGTGTGTCTCTCCCCTAAGCCAAAATAAAAAAATATAAGTCTCTACCCAGTGCTTAAAATATTATTTGACATGCTTCCCCTATTTTGCACCACCCCTTCCCCTCTCATAAATAACCAACAGTCCCTAACCCTAATAATATACAGAAACATGTGCCTTCAAAATGTAGCGCTACATCACGATAAGGCAGAAAAGCAATTCTTTTTTGTTTTTCTTCAGCCTCGCTCTTGTATTTTGTCACTTTATCTGAACTGGTGTGTGGTTGGCTTTTGTTTCTACAGACTGAGAGAGTAAAACAAATGAGCTGCTCAGTGTTATCCATTACATGTCACCTCAGGCTGTGTATTTGTAGGGCAGTAGTGGGGCTCGTAAAGTGTTGAACAGACCCATTTCTGATGCACCATTTGTACCAAATATTGCTCTTACAACAACAAAATGAACCTTTATCATTCTAATCCCCAGTAATGAATTTTGAACTGTTTGAACCAATGCGGATGTGGTACAATTCCTTCTATTGAAAACCACAATAACTGCAAGATAGCGATCTCACATGGTCCGCAAACTATACATCAACAATCTGGACGCTATTAAACCCAAGTGAAAAGGATGGGATGGTGTTTATTGTTATCTGTTTTCAAAAGCCCTTATAAGAGGAGCTTAAGACAGATTGTGGAAATCCATTAATTCTCTAGAAAAAAAAAGGTTTATTGCCTTGTATGAAATCACAGGATTTGTTGGGGGGGTTGAATTTAACCTGTAATAGCTTTACCTCAGCTTGTGCACATTGTCAGAGAAGTGACTGCAGCACACAGATAAGACACATGATGCATGACTGTGAATGCAAACCACATGGAGGGACGCCTTTTATGAATTACATTTGTTTTTATCCGCACTGAGTAATATGAACAAATCAATTAGTCACCACACACGTCACTAGCGAGATGAGTCACTCATTCAGCTGCCTAATTACTGTGTGTAGTTAATATGCATCGTTGTTGCCTCAACTTGTGTCATTTACTGAACATATTACTAATTTGCACAAGATCATTTGTTGATAAAGCTACATAGGAAAGTGACATTATGAAATAAATATAAGAGCTAATCCTCAAATTCAGCATAACACAAGTCTCCGGCCACACCAAAAAAAAAAAAAAACGTTCATCTTTAAATCCAGGTTTCTAATACCAAGCAATCCCCTTTTCTCTAAAACCTCAACAATAAGGATCTTAGGAGCTCTCCACTTCTCATTTTATGCAGTGAAATCTGATTTCTTTTGGAGAAAGGAATGAGGCAAGATTAACTGAATCTGCCGTCCTCCCTAACCTCTTCACAAAACTGCCCAGATTAGCTAGGAATTAAGTTTCAACCGTTTTATGTGTCTGGTCTACAGGGGGGATTATAGTTTTACTATTTTTTTATTTTTTTGCCTCCCAATTTCACTATAAGGGCCTGATACACTGGTGTAGAGAGAGGAGAAGCAGAAGAGCAGCTGAGCCTGAACTGTCGAAAAGTGTTGTGTGTCAGTGCCCCTGTGATCATTGCTGCTTGTGTTTTACTGGAGTTTCCTTGGAGATGGATGGACTGATGAGGATGGAGAGACAGAAGTTTCCTTTCACTATTGAAAACATACTGAGCAAATATCCTAACAGTAATGGAGACAGACGGCCGCGTGGAGCAAGTGGTGCTGGACTAAAAGAGAAGGCAGTGAGTCCTGCTGGAGGCCAGACAGAGGCTGTTCATCACGCCTGCCTGTGCTGCTGCTACTGCTCCCACTGTGGAGACATATATCAGCCTGATTTCATTCATGAAGGTAAGACTAAACCCCTACTGGCATGTTTAAGATGGTTTCTTCTTTGCTCCTGAACTTAAAATCAGATCTCCTCCCTGCAGCCTGTCAGTACGGATGGCCCCCGGCTATGCTCACAGACCCATGCAGGCTGGGAGACGCTCACAGGGAGGAGCAGTCACCCGGTCAGGTGCAGAGGCGAACCAGACGTCACCGCACTATTTTCACAGAGGAGCAGCTGGATGCACTGGAGGAGCTGTTCCTGCAGAACCAGTATCCAGATGTGACCACAAGGGAGAAACTAGCACAGCGTACTCACTTAAGGGAAGAAAGAGTCGAGGTAAGACTGTCAACATTCAGTCTTTCAACAGATAACAGTCCTGTTTTCATGGAGATGCAGGGGTAGAGGAGTTTTAGACTGCTCCACCTGAGTGCTGTATAGTGCCAACTATGGCAGATGGACAAAGATGAAGGCAACTTTAAATATTTCATTTGAGCTGGATTTCACCTAATCTCTGTGTCATATTTGACCTATATGCCTGTGTAGATAATTAGGTCTAATGTTGTTCTACTTGTTTATTTCCATATAAATGTGCCAGACAATGTAAGTAAAGTATGTCATGAAACAAGAGCATCACAACTAACATGACCTTTTTCTGCTGATAGGTTTGGTTTAAAAACCGAAGAGCAAAATGGAGGCGTCAGAAAAGACTTTCATTTGGGGTGGGAAACACAGAAAACTGAATTTTGGACTGTATATATGGACGACTACACTGAAAAAGAAGACAGCTGTGAATGTGTGTGAGCTTGAGTTACATCAATAAAAGGATTTTTTTAAAATGCCAATGTTATTAAATGTAATAGTCAGACATTTTTGTCAGTCAAATCATGTTACGGTAGACAGTTTTGTAGCCTATTTGTGAATGTGATTGTTTGAGTGCATGATTAAGGACTTGCAGTATATGCTAATACTAATCCTGAATATCAAATTTTGAATCTGTGACTGGATTGTTTGCACTGCTGTGATAAAAAGTGTCCTTGAGAACAAATAAAGTTCTTTTGAGAGAGATGGAGGGACTTCATTTTTTAAAACAAACCATAACACATTCAATTTGAAGCATCTTACCAATTTAAAAGCTGAAATGCAATGAACACATCTAAGTAGAATTTAATGTTTTCACTGTATTTAAACATCTGCAGTGACTACAAAACTCCATGCAGCTTAGGTGAAAATTGTCCAGGCCTGTCAGCAACTTTCCATCTCCATATCAGTTGGTCAAATTAAACCAGTGATTGTTAATCTGGAGGGGTCAGGAGATTATTGGGTCATAATAATGGGGATCACCAGATAATTTCTGTGGTACAATATAATATATTGAAATTATAGGCCTATATAAACAGTTGAAACTATATATATATATATATATATATATATATATATATATACACAGTACAGGCCAAAAGTTTGGACACACCTTCTCATTCAATGCGTTTTCTTTATTTTCATGACTATTTACATTGTAGATTCTCACTGAAGGCATCAAAACTATGAATGAACACATGTGGAGTTATGTACTTAACAAAAAAAGGTGAAATAACTGAAAACATGTTTTATATTCTAGTTTCTTCAAAATAGCCACCCTTTGCTCTGATTACTGCTTTGCACACTCTTGGCATTCTCTCCATGAGCTTCAAGAGGTAGTCACCTGAAATGGTTTCCAACAGTCTTGAAGGAGTTCCCAGAGGTGTTTAGCACTTGTTGTCGGACTGACTGACCTCCATTTCTTAAAGTAATGATGGCTGCTCGTTTTTCTTTAGTTAGCTGATTGGTTCTTGCCATAATATGAATTTTAACAGTTGTCCATTAGGGCTGTCGGCTGTGTATTAACCTGACTTCTGCACAACACAACTGATGGTCCCAACCCCATTGATAAAGCAAGAAATTCCACTAATTAACCCTGATAAGGCACACCTGTGAAGTGGAAAACCATTTCAGGTGACTACCTCTTGAAGCTCATGGAGAGAATGCCAAGAGTGTGCAAAGCAGTAATCAGAGCAAAGGGTGGCTATTTTGAAGAAACTAGAATATAAAACATGTTTTCAGTTATTTCACCTTTTTTTGTTAAGTACATAACTCCACATGTGTTCATTCATAGTTTTGATGCCTTCAGTGAGAATCTACAATGTAAATAGTCATGAAAATAAAGAAAAAGCATTGAATGAGAAGGTGTGTCCAAACTTTTGGCCTGTACTGTATATATATAGCTATTTGTTTTGTATGTGGGCAGATAACAGGGATCAGAGTTATGGGTATTGCTTGGTAAATACATAATCTTTTATTACTTAAACGATATTATTATAATTGTTAAAATTAAATTTAAATTTATGTTTATCAAAATGTTATCACAGAATCCTTTACAAAAGGTAATATCAGTACTATATTCTCAAGTAGGTAGATCTGAACGAAAACACGGAAACACTTTCTACAAAAATATTATTATTACGCTGATATTTTTATGTATAGCTTAATGTATATTGCTATCATGTTTATGATAATGATTCACACATTTTAATGATTGTACTGGAAATTTTATTTTTTTATATTGGAAATTTATGGAGAGGCTGTAAACTTCCGGTGACGTAACGATTACGATGTTACGTACGACGTTGTTTATACGTTGGTTCTGAAGTTAGTCGACGGTAACTGTTTAGCTAGGATAGCCATGCCCACTGTTTACAGTTAGTTACGTTTACGTGGTCTTGAGTATCTAGTTAACGTCATTTACTACATACTTTAAATACGTAAACGAGGTTTCTTAAGTACAACAGCCGGCTTCCGTTTCGATTTAGTCAGCGTTTGTCTAAGAAGGATCGCCGTTAGCCGTTAGCTTAGGAGGCTAACAGGGTCTACAATGGAGGGCAGCGCCAGCGTGAGGAAAGCGCTGTCCGGGACCCTCGTACCCGCGGCGGTCACAACAGTGGCTCTGCTTCAACAACCCGAGGACAAGGAGAAGGGGAAGCTGAAGAGAAAGGTCCTCGATGAAGAGGAGTACATTGAGGTAACTAGCTAAATGACAGCCCGTTATGGTTTAGGAGACTGAGGCTAAAGGTAGTCATCAGACCTCATGATAGCAGTGCTGTGTTAGCTCTGTTAATGCTATCTTAAAAAACAGGTTAACATTGTAATCGTTACGTGTAACCAACACATATAACTTTTGGTCTTTGTCTGGGATTAGCGTAACATAGTTTGATTAAAATTGTCATAAAAGTGGCGTTTCATCTCAGAGGTAACGTTACCCCACCCCCTTTTTACTGTAGGGAAAACATAACATGGGATCCATGTCAGCGTATGAGTCATATCGTGGTATGAGAACAGACTACATATGGTCGAGGATGTTGGCAAATTAAAATGGCAGATTATGATTTGATATTATGTGTCACATTAAAAATGTCCTTTATCCTGCTTTTTTTTTTTTTTACAGGATACCATCCTGTAGAGCTGACACTGTTATTTAATCAATCAATAAATAAATTGACGTAAAAGTAGTAGACTGTGAAGGCAAAGTCCTGCTAATAGCTTTCCAGATGATATGATTTGTAGCTTATCCCTGTTTTATTGATTGTAGATAGGGTGTATTTAGTTTTTGATCTGTCAAGCAGAGAAAACAAGCAATTCAGAATAATTTTCTTGGTGCCCTGTGAAACTGTGATTGGCACTTTCCTCTATTTTCTGACATTTCAAAGACCAACGGATCAACCGTTTCATCCCAAGAATAATTTGGACATGAATTGATAACCATACAGCTTTGTTTTGGGTACTAGCAAGCCAACATCATATATCTAAATTGGATGACAGTGAGACTTGACTGAGGAAATTCATTGAATACAATTCTACAGTGGGTCTTTGTTGTTGTATAGTTACAAAGAAAAATGTCATTATCATCCATTTTACAAAGTCAAATGTTCCTACCTCTACTCCCAACAGAGTTTGGAGAAGATCATCCAGCGGGACTTCTTCCCAGATGTGACCAAACTGCAGGCGCAGAAGGACTATCTTGAAGCAGAGGAAAGTGGTGACCTAGAGAGAATGAGAGAGATATCCATAAGATATGGATCATCTGTGACTAAATCTACACCACGGTCTTCTGCACCTTGTGAGTAGTAGTATGAGGAGGGAAACTGAACACTGTTTCATGTAGCTGTATCTTGCTTACAGAATGAAATATTCAGCCTGTATGAACTTTACCTTTTTTTTCTCTTCATTCTTTTTGTATGTAAGATGTGACACCAGCGAGCTTTGAGACGCCAGTGGGCCATTCAGGATCTCCCTCCTCCACTCACGGCAGTAAAGGTTTAGATGGGGGTAAGTATCTAATTTATTTAAATGTAGATGAAGAATGTTCTGAGCTTATACAGTATGTGTGTCTATGTGAACTCACAGATCTCAAACCCCTTTGTTGTAACTAACCTAAATTGTGTTTGGCATTAATAGAAGAACTTAGAAATGCTTGACATTGATTTAACTCCATTTCTATTGATGTTGTTTTTATAGAAAGCAAGGATGATGACAAAGAAGAGAAAGAGCTGCCCTCTCTGGACCGCTTCCTTGCTAAAAATACCAGTGAGGATAATGCATCATTTGAGCAGATAATGGATCTGGCAGAAGACAAGGAGAAGCTGAGGCATGCCTGGTTATACGAGGCTGAGACTGAGTACAAAGAGGTATGTATATGTAGAGTTAAAAGCATATATAAATTTCAAAGCAATTAATGAAATGTTTGGATTACAGTTGTACTGATCATAGAGTCACAAAATTTGATTTTGAGTCAATTGAATGATGATAGTTGCATGATTTAATGACCACATTAAAAAACGTTTCATGTCTGGTATTTTCCAGCGTCATGAAAAAAACCTTGCCTTACCACCAGCAGAGAAAGCAGCGCTTGAATGTACAAAAGCCGGACTTGAGACATGGGAGTACAAAGCGAAGAATGCCTTGATGTATTATCCAGAGGGTAAGATGGCCAAACTTGGATTGAATCTTTTTTCTTTGACATAAATCCTTATTGAAGGCATGCCATTGATCAAATTCGGCTGCGAGAGAAAATATGGCATTTATGTTTTTTTGTTTTTTTTTTATTCAGGTGTTAAAGACGATGATGCTCTGTTTAAGAAGCCACGGGAAGTAGTTCACAAGAACACACGGTTTGCTGGAGACCCATTCAGCAAAGCTCTCAACAAAAGCCAGATTCAGCAGGCTGCAGCCCTCAATGCACAGGTACATTTTTGGCCTTTATGTGCCCCATAGTTGTGAATTTATTTTCTCTGCGTGGCCCTCTATTTTTCAGATGAATAAAAGAGTGAACTCGAGTACTTTAGTTGATGTATTATGTTTTATATCTAGTTCAAACAGGGTAAAGTTGGCCCTGATGGGAAAGAGCTCATCCCACATGAATCCCCAACAGTGAATGGATATGGTTTTGAAAGTATGCCATCCCCTGCACCTGGTAAGTGGGTCTTAAATCCTCAGCATAGCAACAGTCCTGAGACAGATCAAACTAAATGTTCCTTTAAATGGCTCATTGAACAACTCTACCTACAGTTGGAGATTTCTGAAAGCACTTTCTGTTCCCTCAGGCGTGGCTGAGTCGCCTCTCATGACCTGGGGTGAGATTGAGAGCACTCCATTTCGTCTGGATGGATCAGACACTCCTTACGTTGAGAGGAATCATGGTCCATCATTTAAGGTAGTGAACCTTCAGTGGTAGCTATAATGTTTTGATAATGATTGATTCTTTTTTCTTAAGTTGTAAAATGATGACATTGAATATATCTTGTTTCTAAAAGATTCCAGAGCCAGGAAGACGAGAGAGACTTGGTTTAAAGATGGCCAATGAAGCTGCCGCTAAAAACCGTGCGAAGAAACAGGAGGCATTACGAAAAGTCACAGAGAACCTTGCAAGGTAAAGATGTTTGACCTTTGAAACTTTCCTGACTTTGAACTAGCTCCACATCATCTGAGTCAAACACTGTTTATTTGCACTCACTGCGATGCAACAGAGCTGGTTGAAAATGGGCAACAACCTCTTAATGAATCTGTCAGATCCTACCTTTAAAAGAGAAAGTTAAGTTTAAGGGCACCTACTATGCTTGTCCTTATTTTCTGTCACGGATAGATAAACAGTTACAATGTCAAAGTTTCAAATAATAAAGAACAAGTATGTAAAAGTAATCCCTGTGAGCAAAAACCTTAGGCTTCAGAACGTTGTGAATCCCGTTTCCAGCTGTACTACTTTTGCGACAAGCTGATGTCAGCTCATGGTGGAGTTCTTTATGTGGTTATCTGCTCAAGGCACACTACTGCGAGTGTTTACATTACATACAGTGCTACATGGAGCTACGTGCTAACATTAAGGAAACGTGATGTTGGTTGTCATTGATGTTAATTTTGCCCTGACAACGGATCGTATTCCTGCTGGAACATGTTTTGTTGTGAATATTTTGGTTTGGAAGCTTTTATTGGTGATTTTTCATGGAAAAAAATGACACTAAACTCAGTTAGGGTCATTCTCCAGTTGCAGCAATGGTGCAGAGACTCCTAAGCATGCTGACCAGTAAGAGTAGATAGGGCCTTCTCGGGAGAGGTGCTTAAAGAGACAGGTGCTAAAATGAATATTACAGACAGAATACAGGTGTTGGAGCACAGACAGTATGAGGAGATAAAGTATTTTTGAACATTAAAGCATGTAAACATGTTCCCAGTTGAAACCCAGAATACATGTATGAGCCTGAAAATGAGCATAACAGGTCACCTTTAAATAATTTTAGGCTGCTGGTTTTCGTTCTTAGTGTAGTTGTGAAGGAATCATGTGAACTAACCAACCAAATCAACCTTTGTGTTACAGTCTTACGCCTAAAGGTCTGAGCCCAGCCCTCACCCCCGCCCTGCAGAGGCTCGTAAATCGGACATCTAGCAAATACACGGACAAAGCACTACGAGCGAGTTACACCCCATCGCCCTCGCACAGAGTCACTGGATGCAAGAGTCCCTTCGGTGGCCCGTCCACTCCCTCAGGAACGCCAACACCAAACAAAGCCAAGACGCCGAGCTCTCAGGACCTTACGTCACTCACAGACAATCTGCTGCAACTTCCCAAGAGACGGAAAGCCTCAGACTTTTTCTAAGTAAGAGGAGCTCTTCTCTGCTGGCCGGGATTGTACAAAACAGACATATAATACTGTGGAGAACTCGATTATAAACTGTCCAGACCTGGTTATTGTCAAATGAAAGAGCACATCTTTCAGCTGGAGGACTGGATAAAGTCATGCACAGAGGACTGAGGAGTTTTTAGGGATGTATTTGTTACATTTTTGAGCAGGTGGGTTAAAGTAGATCCCTGTGAAATGTCCAAATTCTATTTAATTACTTGTTTATCTTATTTTCTTTTATTCCAGATGCAAGGTTTCGTAGACTTTTGTACAACTGTTTCCACTCTTACAAACATTTGTCATCCCCCACAGCCACCACAGCAGCACGTGCTTAAATGTTACTAATATAATTCAGTCGCTGTTTCTGAGAATTGCACATACAAATGAGATTTCAGCTCTCAGCTCTCCATTCATGCTACCATGACATTTCAGTATTTGTCTGCATCATAGAAATTACTCAAACTTATGAATAAGTGTTAAAAATGGAAAAGAAAACACAGTTTCAGTGAGACAGCTCAGTGAAGGCCGGGTAAATGATGAATCTTTCTCTTTGCCCTATATTGGAAAAACTTTACAGGCAGAGCTGGGCTCAGCATCATAAATCTTTACAACCTTTTTCTGAAAATCTATAATAAAACTGAACATTTTGGACAATCAAACGCCTGCAAAAGAATGTTATACCATGTATCACCAGATGACATACTCGTCAATAGTTCTGTTCTACCTCCTGCTGCTGGTGGAGCAGGACTGTGAATAATGACTTTATACCTCCCTTTTTCAAGCAAGTGTCAAAAATACAGGCTTAGTCATATTGTTCTGATTTGAAAATACAGCCAGAAACACACAAACGTGCTCTCAGTCTGTTTTTTAAGCATTAGAGGTTACAGGGTCCCCTCAGGCCAGATTTATTATCAGATGACATTCTGTTGTGTAGGGAAGTCAACACACACACACACACACACACACACACTGCAGCTTGATTTACGACTTCACCTCTTCAGGGGAGTCATGGGTCATAGGTCAGTGTTTTCATAACCAGGGATGTTATCCAGGAGCGGGTCAAACATTCCTTTGACTCAGTTGTGGACATCACACTTAACTCACACAAGCCTGTGTTTTTAAAACAGCAAATGTTTGATAAGGATTGTGATTTCTTGTAAGAACATATGTCCACCTTGATTTGGGTGCTGTCACAAAAGCAGTGATGGGCATATGAATATTGTTTTAAGACAGATTCGCATTTTGTTAAATCTGTCTTAAAACAATATTCCCATCAGGGCCTGCACAGTTAATTGAAATATTATCAAATTACAACGTGGCCAATTGCGGGAGTTGCAATTTTTTGATCCATTATAGATGAAACATTGTAGTGTTACAGAGATACTCCGGCCTAAAAATCATATTCCAGATGTGAGGGAGCATGCGTGTTTGGCACAGACCCCAGCAAACATCACATCATCATTGCTTTTATATACTTTTTAGTAAATACAAAATGCAAAAAATACCATTCCCAATTAAATTTCAACTTATTGCAATTGCAGTAAGAATAAATAATCACTATATATATATATATATATATATATATATATATATATATATATATATATATATATATATAGTGATTATTTATATATATATATATATATATATATATATATATATTTTTTTTTTTTTTTTTTTTTGCATGTTGTGCAGCCCTGTTTCACATGTCCATGTGTACATGACCTTTGATGGTATGCTCATGGTTCCAAACACATGATAAGATAAACCTTTATTGATCCCCAGATGGGAAGTTTGATTAAAGTAGCACATAGACAACAATAGTACAGATAAAAGTAAAAACATAAAAAATGAGAGATATACAAAAAAAATTAAGGTAGAATGAGAAAAACTATACAAGAAAATTTGGTGAAAAAAATTGTAAGCTAAAGTGTCAGTGGTGATTTATAGCAGCAGAGTCAGCGAGCATACCATATAATGTGGGCAGTGTTATGTACATAAAGCCTGAAAATGGCTGTTAAAGGAACAGTGTGTAAGATTTAGAGGGTTTTTCTAGCATCTAGCGGTGAGGATTGTCGATTGCAACCAGCTTTATCTTCTCCAGGTTAAAATTCCTTCAGTGTTTATTGTTGAGGAGGGCAGAGGTCTTTTCCTGCGATTTAAACCGGTGAAAACAAAGAAGTTTCATGTTTTAAATAATCAGTGTTTTCCCAACCCTCTCGTCACAGAGGGGCTGGGCTACTGTAGAAACATGGCGGTGCAACATGGCGATATCGGTAGATAAGGACCCACTCCCTATATAGATTTAAATGGCCCAGTCTAAGGCAGTGGTAGGCAGCCTGCGTCTCTGAAGCCTAATGTGGCTCTTTAGCCCTTCTTCAGGGGCTCCTTGTGGCTTTGGCTAAAAAAAATTATTACTATTTTTTTTTTTTTACATTCAGATTTTCATTTGTTGTAGGCCTTAAGGAATTATGCATCTCTGCACAAAATAAATGTTTAGACATAGACAACTAAAATGTGCATCATACATCTCCCCCCGGCACCTTTTACATACCTTTTGCAATGGTTAGTCTTGAGTCGCCCCAGCTAGGCTTGCTTTTGATTCCAAATCCAAAAAAGTCGAAGTGTTGGAGAAAAAATAGAGAATTCAAAAATGTGCGGATAGATTAATTTGCTTTTACCGTCAACTCTGCAAAGTTAACGTCCCAAATAATCAGTAATAGCCAACTGCAGAGTAGCCACCTTGTGTAAAACATTTTAATGAATGCTCATTTAGACCAGTTCGCAATATAGGTGGATTCAGACTTGATAAGCAGTGCATGTTTTGCGGCTCATTATTTTGGTGAAAAAGGGCTCTTCTGATAGTTATGGTTGCCGACCCCTGGTCTAAGGTAACAAAACACTACAGTTCTCATTTTCAGGTGATAATATTTTTAAAATGAAAAAACACAACATATAATACATGCCAATATCACCCCCTTAATTCTACACACTGGACCTTTAAGACATTGGATATATTTTCCAAAATGACTGCAGAATTAGCCATAAAGTTCCCTCAAAGACACAGACTCACTTATTATGATAATGGCAGTCTTGGAGTCTGACCCATGGGCTCTCACACAAGGTCAAATAGGTCACACTGTCCCAGGAAGAGATGGAGGACCATGAAATAGAGCCAATTATATTTTGGGGAGAAATACATATTTATGCATTTTCAGTACAAAGGTTTCTCAAGGATCCCAAATCTCCTTTCATGACTGCTTTGGATGAAACAACTTTAGTTGGCTTGGCTTTTAGAATAAATCCCTCCTTAAGTGGAGTGATGGATGATATAAGGTCACGTAAATTCGTGACCTTGAGGTTAACTATGTCGTTACATCTAATTATCTTTTTTAATTAGCACAATCACACTTGATCAGAGTCTTGTGGTGTGCGTGACCAGCGGATGATACACTGCCCTGTGTGCCAGCAGCCCTAATTGATAAACTGCGCCAGTCACCAGCTCCGCCCGTGCGTCCGTGCCATCCGCTCTGATATTTTGGGTTGGATTCATCTCATAACAATCTCCCCACACACACACTCACACACAAATAGAGATTGGTTATCATGTGTCACACTGGGTATAAGCGGCTAAACTCCGCCCCGACAGCTCCTCCAGCTGATAGCCTGTGTGTTGAATGTTTGGGATTGTTGTGATGGGAGGCCGCAGCCATCTTGGATCAGCGCCGCTCCACACCGAGCAGCAGGAGAGGACGGACGTTCACGGCAGCGCCAGTTAGCTAACGTTAGCTGCTCGGCCAGGTTAACCACAATCCGCGTCGCTGTGCGGTGCGACTATGCTTCACAGTAACGTTACAGACGCTATTTTTCTCCGTTAGCAGCCGCTTTGAGAGCATAAAAATGGGTACAAAGTGTGTTAAGCGGTTAACGTTATAACTCCCGAGAGGGCGGCGGCGGCGCAGATCCTCGGTATATTTTTTTAATTTCTGGATAGAGGAGTTACTATGAATGGAGGATAAATGTTGCCAAAGGCTGACAGCAGCAGTTTCGTCCTCTTCTCTCTTCTCTTCGTCCTCACGTTAACGGACCCACCACGGACAGGTAAATACATCCAAGTTGTTTTTGCTTTGCGTACACTCCCGTGGGCTCGGCTGGGAAGTGGGGGAAACAGAGATTACAGCTGTAACCAAAGCGGCAGGTCAGGCGGAAAGGCCCGCTGGATAGACCAGGGACTCTGGTAGTTTTTAGACCGCTGCTCGGCTACAGCTGGGCGGCGTGGAGGACCGCCTGCCTCTCGGTACTGTAGCACCAAAAATATACAAGTTAGCAAACTAAAACCTGTATCAGTAATAATCAAGAAACGCTAAAAGATTTATACAGCCCACGTCGCTATAATATATCCAATAAAAACGCCAGTTTCACATATACACCGTTCCCCCTCTTTTCTAAGCTGTTTTGCACTTACTGACACAGCTGCATTGAGATATTATGCTATAAAGATTTATCTTCACTCATATTACAACATGTGTGTGTCTCAACTTGTACAAAAAGGCGTGTAAACAATTAAACCTAGGTGTGTTTACCCTCCTCTTCATCACTTGGTTTGTGTCCGCTTTAACGTGAAGCTGCAATTTGAAATGCATGTCATATATCCATGATCCTGCATCCCAAAATCTGCCTCATTGACTCATCCTTTTGTCACACAGTAACACATATCCCAGTGAATAACTAGACAGTATTATAATTGTCATGATGCTTTGATAATGCAGACACAAACCATGATTTAGGCTGTTTAAAACATGCAAAACTCCCCCTGATAAGCAAATACATAGTGTGTATGTTTGTAAATAATCAAGCCATCTACAGTAGTAGATAGGTAGTCATGTCTGGCACAAAATGCCCGTGTGTTATGATCCAAACCAAAATGATTTCATTGAATTTGCCTCAGTTTATACCCTGTACTGCTGCTTTGAATGCAAACACTTTAACAGTCCGTCCTGGATTGCTTTAAGCATCTAGAACATTAATGCATCTTGTGGTTTCCTTTAGGCTTGATCTTGTGATCCTGACAATCGTAAGGATTGCAGAAACTGTTATCAGTTCAAGCTATGAACAAACATGTTGTTGTTTGGCTTAATAATGAGGACTGTATTCACAGCACTGCATGATTCCTATAGTTCATTTGTGTTTGCTTCTTGAGCAGAAATGAAGTTGATATTAGGAGCTCCTTTGTGCTTCATTTGCTTTCAATTATAGAGTGTAATCAAGTGTAATTACTCATCTTTTCAAAGGTGAATTCATAATGTACTCTAATGCAAAAGAGTGAACGCTGCACCTTTTTTTTTTTTTGTGAAAAAACAACTTCAGCCTTGTGCATAATGCGTTTGAATAGAACCACTCCTAGTTGTTTGGGGGACAGTATGGCCTTCATGCCAAGCCTCCTACAGGAACGACTATCTGTTTTATCATGTTTTGCACAGGCTGTGTCACAGAGGGTGTGTTTTTTTGGAGAGCTCACTGGTACACTTCGAGTGCAGGCTTCCCAAAGCTTAATGCCCACAAGACTTGGACATTCATCTTAGGAATAACCCAGTTTGCTGGAGCGTAACTCAATTTAAAAATGTTTGAGCAGGTGTGAGCATGAAACAGTTTTCATGTCACACAGGTAGGCTTCAGCCATCGTATAATGTCTTTCAGAGTCTGACACTTACAGACGACATAGTGAGCCAGGCAACATTGTAAATGTAGTTGTGCTTTTAACACTCTCCATTTGATCTGAGGGGGAAATGAAACATGTTGGACATGCTTTAAATACAAAATATGTTTAGAATCACTGTTAGTTCTCAAGTAAGTCGCACATGCAAATGATGTTCATTGGTTACTCATGCATGTATGTTTTTTACAGTATTGCAAAAATATGTGACAAATGTAAAAACGGAAACAGACATGATCATATATATATTATCAGGTCAGTTTGGTGGCTCGGTGGTTAGCTCATGTGCATGTCAGTTATACACCACAGAGACATGCATATCACATGATCATAAATAGATTGTTAACCTGGTTAATGTGGCCATTTCTTCCGTGCGTTTCACAACCTTTTGCCCAATGTTATTGCAGAAGTCTAGAAATGGGAGACACAGTAGATATAGGAACTGCTTCAATGCATGCTCTAAACATTTTTGAAGAACCAGTCAAAGTTAGCACAGTTCGGTTGGGCTGAATATGTCGACACAATGAGACTGAAATCTCGCCGCACGTTTCACACCGCCATTGACTTGAGCAACCCGTCCACTGAACTTTGTTTATCGTCTGTGGGGCTGAGCTGTCAGTGATAAACCAGCTGCCCGTGTAACACAATTTGTTCTGCACAAAAAAGTTGGCTGTAGTTTAACTTTTGACAAGCATCATCCATCAACAGTCAGAGGTTTTTGTTCACCTGATACCTTGCCGACAACTCTGCAGTTGACAGTGGGAAACACTCTTGTTGTTGATGTGATGGTGGTGGAAGTTATTGTGCTTGGTCGAATATCAAGCTGTGTTTATGTAGCCAGATTCCACTGTGACTGCTAAATTATTATTTATTTTTTTTTGTAATCATCTTTGTGACAGAGTGCATATACAGTATGTAGTATTCAGCCTTCGACATACCGTCGTTATGTTTGACTGTCTAAAAGCACAAGGTCCATTGATTTTTGTATCTTTTTCATCATTCAGCTAATTGTGCCAAGGGGAACCTTGTAAAAAGCTGGGAGCAGAAAATTTACTTTGAAATTTTGAATAGCAGAGAGGTGTTCATTGGTACAACGATGAGCCATTTATTCATAAGTACAACATAACGTAACTCTAATCCTTGAGTTATTATTAGCTGTAAATGGTAAAAAAGGTGATCCACCATTAATGAAACTGTTAAAGGTCCAGCATGTAGGATTTAGCAGGCTACACTGGCAGAAATTCATATTCATAATTATGTTTTCATTAGTGTATAAAGACCTATAATGAAGAATCATTGTGTTTTCATTATCTTAGAATGCACAGGTAAAACAACATACAGAACGGGTCCCCTTCCACAGAGTCCGCCATGTTGTTTCTACAGTAGCTCAGAATGGACAAACCAAGCACTGGCTCTAGATAGGGCCAATTGTGTTTTTGCGTCAGCCACTGTAGTTCTTGTACTTGATGGCACACAAGAGAAGTTTCAGTGAGTTGATATTTGCAACCTCCCTGCTAGATGCCACTAAATCCTACACACTACCAGGCCTTTAAATAAATATTTAGTCTTTCATAAATCAAATTGGTAAAATAACATTATTCTGTTATTTTAAGAATAATCAGTTAGGTACAAAGATGAATTGTCTCTAGCCGCAAGAGTTTGTGAGTCAGCCCTGACCTTCCACACATTTCTGGCTCGAGAACAAGACGTTATCACCTTCATACCCAAAACATTTCGCAACATTTTGCTTATGCTGCTGTCCTGTGCTGTCAAGCAGTTGAACGTGTATGTGGAGGAAATGAAAATGTTGTGGAAAATCTCAGGGGAGGAAGCTGACCGTGTCACAGGGCAGAGAGATTTCTGTCAAGCTGACAATACATTTGAAAGCCAAGGGTCTTGTACCTGAGATCCCACCAGCTGCCTGCAGATAGATTATGGTTTATTTTATGCTCTAGGTCAGTGAAGATCATCCTCTGTAACTCTGGAACAGTAGAAATGACCACTATTAATATTTTCCCCTAATACAGTTATCCTCAGTGCTACAACTGTGTGTTTAGGAGCAACTATGTTTACAGTTTTGTATTGAAATTGTCATATTAATGCTAAAAAGAAGTGAAAGTGTCAGGTCTGTCAGACAACTCAAGCATTCATTTCCCAGCCCAAACCATACAGCTATGTTTTTGAAAGAATAGGACCCAAAGTGCTTTCATCCACACCGTGTAAAGAAAATACACTGGTTTTAAATGTGAGGTGGTATAAAGAAAGAAAGAAATGCCCACTCACTTCCTCTAACAGTGAGCCTCAGTGTTGATATGAATCATCAGTGGCTGGGGATGATGCAGTGCGCTGTGTACAAGGCCAATTCACTGTGCCGTTATACTTCGGTGATACTGAGTTGGGGCACTCTCATAGTCTTTATTGTATTTTCCTGTCGGTTACGTAAGAGATGCAGAGGCTTGGGGTAGCCAGTGTTCACTCATTCGTAGACATGACATCCCAAAATCCAAAGCTTGTGTGAGAAATAGCTTTGATAAGAAACGATTTTTACCCTGTTTCCTTGTGGCCTTTAGTACTTCTCGATTTGTCATTCATCAATCATTAATGCAGGGATTCCCAGGCAGATGCATTACTGTATACAGCAGTAAGTGTGCATGCATGTCAGGCATGTTCACTAGATCGCATTGGGCATGTTGTGGTACATTATGAGCCATCATCTTCTTCTAGTTTGTCTCAAAGAAAAAAAACAAAACCTCCCTATAAAAATGTGTGCAGTAAAATCTCTCTTATCTACCAAGCACGGAAACATAGATTAGCTTTCAGGCAGCTGTGAACCACAGCAGATTCAGATACTCCATCCCAATCCCCAGGAAGTTCAGATAATGACGAGGGAAGTGCACTTCAAGTTCGAGCTGATATAGAAGAGGCTTTTTTTAACCTAGAGATGCCCAAGCTGTGCCTTCAATCTGATATATCTGATAACCAAAAGTAGTAGGCTACCAGTTTCTGAATGATTTCTACTCTTGTGAATTGCCCAGCTGCAGTTATTGGAAAAGCACAGAAAGAATGAATTCTGATCTGTGCATGCGGCAGGTCTTTGTTCAAACCGCAGGCACCAGAAAGCACAAACCAGGCGTTTATTTTCAAGCCAAGTCTGCTATATTTTAGATAAACATTCCTCAGCTGGATTAGGGCTTTGTTTGCTCGCTAGCCTCTCTGTAAGCTAACATAGCAAAGCAACAAGTCTTATTACAATATGTATTATTGAAAAAAATATGTAAATTTTAAGTCCTTGGCTGTCAGAGGATTTCGTACATCACCATGCAGCCATGTACAAGCAAAGAAAAATGCTCACATCTCCCTGTGGTGTAGTAGTGTTTGTAACATGTGTCTTAAATATACAGGAGACACTAAATTTTCACATAAGTATTCTGCAAGGACACTTAAAACAAGATTGACTTGACTTATCATCTTTGAAAGCCATAAGCATTTTTTTTGCCCAGTCTATTATTCTGTATATGCATTAATTATTAACATCACATTTGGGATACGTGGTCTCTAATGTTATCCATCAATTTGACACATATTCAGGCTCGATCGGATCGATAATAATGCATCCAGTCCCAGGAGACTGAGACGGGCCTGTAATGCGTCTCAATCCACTTAGCATTAACTGAGACAAGGTGACGTCTGCTTTGTTAGACACCTTTTAGGCAGAGGGAAGGCGATCAGCATTAAGGTCAGCCTTAATGTTTTTCAGCCCAGATCTTAAGGTTTTTCGTCATCATTTATATTTGATAATAGCATTAATATAGCAGCAAACCTCTATTTGCTGTGTAAGGATATAGTGGAGTAATGGCGTCCTGAGCAGAGAATGAAGTCACATTTCCTCTGTGTGTGTTGTAGTGTGAGCTTCTCTGTGTGGTAAGCTGGACATTTCACACGTGCATGTTACTGCATGCGAGTCCCTTTGTGTATTACGCTGGCTGGCGAACTGCTGCTGCTTTGCGCTGTGCTCATACAGCAGTTGCCACTGATATCGAGACAGCGTAGTCTTGAAATGTAGTGCCCACCTTGTGGTTCCCCCCTGATTAACACTATAAGCTCTGTTAGCACTTTTGCCATTGTTTAGTTTATGGAGTCAGCACAGTTAGTTGCTAGCTGCCAGCTCAGCCACCTGCATGTTGAGAGCCGTGTCCAGACAATTCATACGCTCTTAATTTTTTTTTCTTACATTTACCTGGCAGGGCAACTGGGTCAGAAATTTACTTGCCCCAAGTGAAAGTCTTTGCTTTCAAAGGAGTTTCGCCCACATCTTCAAACGTCACCCAAACTCCTGTTTCTAGGATAATTAAGATTCTCACTTGTGCTTCAGCTCATAAAATTTGTCTTTATCCACCACCATTTTTCTTGCCTGATCGGTGCTGTGCATGCAACTCTTAACAGATATAAGAAGGAGGCAAGATTACTTCCATCGTCTGCTCTAGAAAAAAAACAGTGGCTAGGTTTACTAACCCGACTTGGCATTTTATTTGCCTAGGGAGTTTGGGTAATCCTCATTGTTGAGCCCCAGAGCATCTAAATTAACCATTCTGCTGGAGTTTCACACTGTTTAAACATATTCTAATGGGGAAACGATTTAGGCCATCAACTACAACCTTATGTGGTGTTTGAAAAACAGGAAGCTCACCTCATAACTACACTGGCCTATATTTTAATTAACCTTGTTCAGCTTGGGTACATCCTGAACTTACAGTGAGCAGGATGTTGTGCAAAATGAAGTCAATAGAACCTGATAAGGCCAGGTTTGCAACCTTTGTTACAGGAGACCAGAACAAGGTTACATCTGGTGTAATGTGAGATTCCTGTTTTTGAAAATATGATTATCATGTTTTTTGAAGGTCTGAACAGTCGTCCTGTTGGATTGTGTTTAAACCCAGGGAGAAGCTGCAGGTTAGGCTCTGAAAAGAAGGCAACTAAGTGAGGCTGCACTGTGATTGTTAATATTGGGAAAACTTTTAACAACCTCTTGCTTGTAGAAGTAAATCAATCCTTTGCCATTTCAGTTTTGCAGTGTATTTCCAAGGCACGTACACACATTTGTTTTTATTCCAGGCTAATCATTAATGATTTGTGCAGCCGTCAGAACTGTAGTACAAATAAAGGCTGGTTTTAATCCCTGTATTAAAGCTCGCTGTAGGTTGTTGCTCAGTGGGATCATCAAAGCTGGAAGTCTGCTTTGTGTGTATTAATGTCACCTGGGTTAGTTGGTACACAGATCAAACAATAGTCACTTGAAATAGCTCCAGGCATTTTTTTTTCTAAGTAAAAATAGTGTTGCCATATTTGTCAGGTGAGTGGGTGGTCCAGCTCTATTGTAGGTAAACATCACCACCTGTATCCAAGAACAGATGGTGTAATGGACCCTCTACTGGGCAAGCAACGGGGGAATCACTGAGCACTGACAAATGCCAGAGAGTTGCTGACAGTATAATTAATAGATATATCTTATAGAAAACGTATTGTTCCGTAAAAGACAACACACTGACATACAGGATAGTCACTCTATTGTTTCTATTTGTTTCAGGTCCGCGGCTAGCTCTGGCAAGATTATTGTCAGGTAAGCACGCAGTGTATCTTTTAGTGTAGTGGCTGTCTGACATTTTTGTAAGATTATATCAGCAGCTCCTTAAGTTTGAAACACAACTGACCCTTAAATATTTTCAGATGGTAAAGAGAAACCTCTCTTCAAAGAATATAAAGCCTGAAAACCACTGATTGTTTTATTATCTAAACATCTGTGCATTTTTTGTTTTTTACAATAGCAGAATTCCCTAAAATATTATTAAATCTGATTTTCAAAGTAGCTTATCTAGTTTATATTTTAACTTCTTAAAAACAACAGCTTGACAATCGGTTTAGCTTTCTCAAATGTGATAAATAACATTAGCTGTGGTTACGGGGACCGTGTTTCTCCAGTCTGATTGAAATCATCTGATGAGAGATTTCAACTTAAATGTTTACATGGATGCTAAAGAACTGATCCAACAAGATGTGCGTCTACATGCCCCGAAGCATTTAATCAGAACTTTTTTGAAACTTTTTTTAACTTGCAGTGTAACAAAAGGCTACTAAATCAAAATTGCAGAATACATTCATTAATCAAAGCTCTCACATAAGAAGATAGCACTAGCAGAGCACTAAATCAATCTAGTAGAAACTGCTGTTGCAACATGTCGTTTCTGCCGCACTATGTCACCTAATGTTATCTTCACGTAGGGGGAAAATTTTGCAGAAAGAATTTTAATCCAACCAGAGAGAAAAGATCAGATTAAACGTTTACATTAGGCACTAATATTTTTTCAAATGAATAGATTATGAAAGGTTTACATCGCCCCTTTCAGCCTGATTGAAAATTCCCTCCAATCGAGACAGATTAGGCTAGTCTCATCCGAAAGAGGTGGTTACATGAGGCATTTATATTCTGATTGGACTATTGTTGTGATTATTAGTGGAATATTTGGGTCCATGTAAACAAGTTTTCTGTTCCAGAACAAAAACGGGCAAAAGTCTTTTCGGAGCCGGAGTCACTTTTTTTTACAGTCCCACAAACTGTTGCCTCGGTGATGTGTACAGTATCTCCGTTGTTATAAAGAAAACTGCCGTTGTCGAAGAATCAAAGGGCAATGCATAAAATTTGCTCCGATGATAATGCAAATCCACAATATGTAACATTTGATATATCTGGGTAGAACAGATTAAGATAAATGATAGTGTGAGGTGAAATTGTGTCTTTTCATACAGACACTCCTCCGGGAACGATAAGGCATCCAAACGGAGTTAATCACCTTCTCCTGACTCAACAGCCTCTGAATAATTTGTGCCTCAACATCCACGACTTAATTCACAGAAGAACGCGCAGTGTCTCTGCTTCCTGCTACACGCTCAGCAGGCAATCAGCCTCAGGCTTAGATTAAGCAAACCTGCAAGCCACAGAGTATATTGCCATAGTGACAGACTCAAGGTTACGCTGAACTGGCTTTGTGAGACGGAAAAGTCAGAGTTTCCCTAATCTCAGGCTTAACATACTCAGAGTTTTCACTAATCCTGCTTTCTGAAATAGGGCCCTGTTTGAGTCTGCTTATGGACTTGTTCCTTCATCGTGTAAGAAAACATGGCGTGGAGACCTTCTTAGCACAGACTGTATTGCTGAAGGATATTAACAGACAAAAATGCGAGTCTGAGGTTACCTCCTTCCAGTTGCCCTTATAACTAGCTGTTACTTGAAGACATGATTACAAAAGTCCTATTGTTTCATTTTCAGTGGTCTGACTTAGTAGGTTCATGTTAGGTTTCTCTGGATTACTATAAACATATTCAGATACCAATGGCTGTGGGGTTTCTTTCCAAGCATCCTTTTTTAAGCTCTACCAATAACTTTCATGCCCTTCTATGCTTTCTCAGTATATTGAGTCAATGAGACGTGGGCTAACATGCTGACAGGATGTGTGTATATTTATATATACTGCTGATTAAGTTCATCTCACTGGTGCAGTGGTAGTCTTATTTGACCGTGATTTTCTCAGTTTGCACCCAGTCACTATCAGGAAGAACACTGAAAATCAGTTTATGTATTTCATACCCCTCAAATTTTCACCAGAACACCATCTCTTATTTTATCAACTCACGTGGCTTCATTCAGTCCTCCGCTGGACTCTGACGAAATGTTTTTTTCTCCTTTTTGAAAAATGGCTCAGTCACGTGCAGGTTTGACCACACGAACTCTCTTGTTGTATTTCAGAGCAGCGCTGCAGCCCTGGGCAGTTTGCCTGCCGCAGTGGGAAGATGCAATGTATCCCTATGTCCTGGCAGTGTGACGGCTGGACAGCATGTGAGGACAAGAGTGACGAGATGGACTGTCCCCGTGAGTATAGCTCACTTAAGCCCTTTTACACCCACTCTGTTACCTAACACCCATAACATGATTGATTTCTGGAAAGAATAGCAACACCCTGGACCTCTTTCACACTTGGACGATTCAGATCACAGCTGGACGGCTCTAAAAACAGGTGTGAATGCACCCAGAACGCTTTAGGGATCTAATCAAGCGACATCCAGAGATGCTCCTTGATGCGTGCGGACCACATATGAGCAGAAGCAGCCTGTAGTGTGAGCACAAATGCATCCCTGACTGAACTGAAGGACAACCCATTCACATTTATAGTGTTTTAAACCCTGAGCACAGTTCAGTCCAGCTGGTTTAGTTTACCAAACAGCTTGGACGTAGTTTTAACTCTGCAGGTACAAAAAAGTCCTCTTAATCCACCACAGGAAATCAAAATTCAAGACTAGCAGCCCCGGACTGACAGCGTCAGATGGCAGGGGGAGGCAGAGTTAAACTCTGAGTGGCTGCACATGTGTCTCTGTTTTTATTTACTGCTAGTTGATCTCTTCAACACTGCATAGACGTTGCAGTGCTAAGCCTTTGACCGAAATCCTATTGTTTTCCCCCGTTAAATCCAGAGAGACCTTATCCCCAGATCTCTGACCGCATAATAGGAATTATTGAAAGGATTGGGATCAGCATGTGACCTCCATACAGCAGTAGTCGTGCATGCCTTTGAGTTAACGTTGTACGCCTGCCAACAACACTGTATACTGATTAAGTTTATAACACAGGACTCCATTTATCCCTCAGCCAAACCACCATTTATAGAACAGGCAATAAAAGCAGGAGTTGTTTGTACTCCCCACAAATTCATTCACAGTATGTTCAGAAGCAGATCTGCTGATTATTATCAGTATAAAAAGCTGAACATTATGTATTTACTCATTCCTTATGTGCTGAGTCGCTGCAGCTTCACAGAGGAAGGCAAGAAAAACCCAAACAAGGCTCACACATGCCTCGACGAGGGCTTATTGTCTACTAAATCAACAGCATGCATGGAAATCAATGTTCTTGTTTGGGATTAGCTCTTTGTTGAATAACATGGCAAGGTGGAGCAATCCCTCACGCTAAATCCAGCTAGACAAAATACCAGCAAAAACTGTCCAACCTTATAACGTCAATGCAGGTTCAAGAGGACAAGGTATTACAGTTTGCAACAAACACATACTGTAGTAGACTGTGCAAACAAAAGACTACTTACATTAATGATGTACAATAACAACAACAACTTTAAAAATTGAAAGTGGTTATGTTTTCAGTTCAGCTAATGTGTTACTTTGGGGAGCTGAGTTACTCGTTCTTCCTTCATAATTCAAAGCAGAAGAAACTCCTGCTACAGTGTACAGTGATCTGTTTTTATAACCTGTAATTCCTGCTTATTGCCTGTTCTGTCTACGATAATTATTTCAATTAATCTAGAGAAAACTGAGCTTGTAATGCTATATAAAAATCACCTTTAATGATCAGCAGACAGCTTTCAGCACAAGTAATAATAATCAGCCTGCTTCTGTTCCGTTTTTTTATTTTACTGAAATGTGTTACACTGTTAATCTGTGTTTCCTTCTTCTTTTTATGTGCTGTATACTATGAAAAACTAAGGAAATGACAATTTTTTTGTCATGTCTAGCAACATATTTCTTGGATAAAACAGTGGATGTGTTATAATATGGGAGATTCATTCTGGTGTAAATCAAATCTCGCCTTAGAAATGGGTCTAGATTTTGCTGTATGTAGACAACTAGACAATGCTTTCATTTTAGATTTGAATCACTGTAAACTCCAAGTGATACAAGAGGATACACTACTGCTTTAAAATAAACCAAGTAATGCTTTGGTTCTGCTTTTATCTTCCTCAAATTTCTATCAACTTCCTCTATATTTTTTTGAGTTGCAAATGGTTGTTAAGACACGTTTAAGTCCTGTCATAAGTAATGAACCTTGACACAGGAGGAAATGTTGATTCAAAGCACATTAAGTAAATAATAAGAGAGACAGTTAGTGAATAGTTGTCAATGCATATCATTTTTCACAAAAAACACACACACAGAATTTAGGACTTGGAGTCACCAGGCAGAGCTGGTGCAGCACTAACAGTTCATCTAATAATCTATCAGGCTATCAGACAAATGAAATGCCTGTTTCATTACATCACAGGCTTTTAACAGGTTGCACAACACACACCAGTACATGCGCTGGAAAAATAACTGGTGTTCCTTTTTAGTAAGTAAATACAGGTTAGAAAAAAACTTGTCCACACTTCATGACCTGGAGTCTTTTTTTCCCTGCAGCTATAAAAGAGGAAAGGTTTCGTTTTGGCAACGGATATGACCAGGTAGAAGATGTCATCGGTGTGGCTCAGCCCGTGCGCTTCAACAGTAAGCATCTCACTTCACTCCCTTCAGTTAATTGTAGTTGATGTTAAAGTTGCTGATCTGCATTATGTGCACGCAGCTTGTATCAACCCCAGTGTTTCTCTTCCACCCACAGAGAAATGCCCCAGTGGGTGGCACCACTACGAGAAGACGGCCAGCTGTTACAAAGTGTACCTGAGGAACGAGAACTACTGGCAGGCTGTGGACACTTGTCAGAAAGTCAACGGCTCGTTGGCCACTTTTGTCACCAACGAGGAGCTGCAGTTCATACTGAAGATCGAGGTGGATTTTGACGACAAAGTCTGTGAGCGCAGAGACCAGTGCAAGTGAGTTCTTTATTTTAAATTTCACATCAGTCTTACAGTTTTTCTCTTTTGCTTGAACACATTTGTTCATTCGGAAGTTAAATTTTCAAAACAATTCACACACAAACTGACATTTGCTGGCCAAACAAGCATATCACATCATGAACTATTCATCTCTTCAAAGATGATTTTACTACAGATAACAATCCCCTGCTGCACTCTGCACCGGCACTTTTTAGTCTTTTTAAGATACCCTGATTAAATACTGTAGAAAGAGACTCTTAAGAAGGTTTTCTTCATTTTAGTACATTCATTATTCATTTTTCGTGCCTTTGGCTGCTTTGATCCATGCTTGCAAATAGCAGCGCAGAGGTGGCATCTTTTCTAGTCGAATAAGTACTGATTGCTGATTAAAGAGTTGTGCAGAGGAGTTTCACACAGGCGCATTAAAGATTCATAATCATGCAAGCAACTTGTATCAGATTTGAATCGATGTTTTCATTTGGTTACACAGTTAATCTGATACACTTTGGGGTCTTTTAATGAGATCTGTGTTTACTGTTTGAGACAAGGATGTGAGAAATGTGTGAAACCAAATAAAAAGTGTTAACACATTTGCAAGAAAAGGCTTCTGCTGTGATAGGAAGGTGATGATGAAGATCAAGTGGGTCTTAGTTTCATTAAGCATGTCTTAGCAGTTGAGAAAAACTGTAAGAAGTTAAGTTCCTTTATAGTTCGCAGTTTTCGTTTTTATGTCAAGTCTAAATATACAGTCAAATGTATCTGTGTGTTTGAGCAGAGGTTGGGAGTGATAGTGCTTTTTGTCATAGGTTGCAGGCCATCTAGTGGCCAATGCTGGAACTTTAAATTGGTAGATACTGGCTGATACATACCCCCTGAAATGGACCTACTGACACAGTGAATTTATACATTGTTGTAATTTGATTTGTTTGTTTGGTTGTTTTTAAGGTTTTGGGTAGGCTACCAGTATGTGATCACCAATCAGAACCACTCCCTGGAGGGCCGCTGGGAGGTTGCTTACAAAGGTGTGTGGCTTTATGGGCTTCAGAAAGTCGACTATTGCTCTGTAACTTGTTTTAATGCTTAAAAATGTTTTGTCATTTTTTTTTGCCTCAACAGGATCGATGCAGGTTTTTCTGCCACCTGAGGGTCTAACCAATTTTGGGGAGGCGTCTCCCACGCAGGACAATGTCTTCTGTGCCCAGCTGCAGCGCTTTCAGATCAAAAGCATGAATGAGCGAGGCCTGCACAGCTGGCACGCTGAGAACTGCTACAAGAAGTTCCCCTTCCTCTGCAAAAGGAGTATGTGCTCATTTTGGCTTTTCCTTCCAAGCTGTGGAGCTATTAGTTTCCAGTCATATAAGGGTTATTCTGGACAATGTTTCAATGTCATATTCTCCCAACAGGGCAAACGTGTGTGGATATAAAAGACAACGTTGTAAACGAGGGCTACTACTTCACCCCTAAAGGGGACGACCCGTGTCTGAGCTGCACGTGTCACGACGGCGAGCCTGAGATGTGTGTGGCAGCTTTGTGTGAGCGTCCGCAGGGCTGCCAGCACTTCCGCAAGGATCCTAAAGAGTGCTGCAAGTTCACCTGCCTGGACCCAGGTATTACCACATTCGCAGGATATAGAATTTGAAGTGGGGTTGTATGAGGTACTTATCCATAGTCAGTGTATTACATGCAATAGATGTTAGTCGATACGCCCCCAGTTTAGAGAAGCAGGCAGGAGTAGGAAGCTGTGCTGGGGGGCAGCAGCAAAATGTACTTTAACCACTTGAAAAAAAAACCTGTTAGTTCAAGTGTATGCTATATTTAGAATATTTTTATCTCTTGACCTTGCTGTCAGACAGCCCTTCCGATGGGGAACTGAAGCTGTTATATCGCTCTTGCCACCAGACTCCATTTACAGAGACAGTCATTTTAACTTGCTGAACCTGGGGCTACTGGTCTACTGCTGCCTCGATCTGTTTGTTTGTGTTACTGTGTGATTTAAGCGTATAACTTTAACCCGACTTTATAAGTTCCAAACTGTCTTTAAGTATTTATTCTCTATGGTTTCTCTGAGCTCCTCACAGATCTACAGTTATTTTTTATTATTTATTGCAACCTTTGGCAAATTTTTGCTGACTCTTTCAGTTAGAGTACTTTTTACACTTTTTGTAAGAAAAACCTTTGTTCTAAAATATCTGTAAAATACTGTTAAAAAATTAACCAGGATTCAGTCTAGCCTCTTTTAAATTGAAGAGCTGGCATCTACCATCTACTACTACATGCTTTCATGAACTCAATTGACACAACTCTTCACACATGAAAAATGCAGAATTCCTTTCAGAGCTAAGCCAGAACAACGTGTCCATTTCTCATACTCAAGAGCACCACAGAGCTCTCAGCATGTGATACTCTTATTTTGTCGTTCTTTCCTCTCTTTTCCCTCAGATGGAAACAGCCTGTTTGACTCGATGGCCAGCGGTATGAGACTGATCGTCAGCTGCATCTCGTCCTTCCTCATCCTCTCCCTGCTGCTCTTCATGGTGCACAGGCTCCGTCAGCGGAGACGTGAACGCATCGAAACTCTGATTGGCGGAAACTGTGAGCATTAAGCCTGTTGGACACTCACACACACTGCTCTCTAATTAATAGTAATTTGATCATGTAGTTTAAGGCTTTCTCATCGTAATTAGTCTCAGTTAAATTACATGCAGCACCAGTTTTTTATTTATATTAATTTCAAACGCTGCAATACACAAAGCTTTACTTTAATGTTGGTAAAAGTAAAAAAAGGTTTATTGGTGTCGACTTCTTAAGGCACCATGCTCTCAGTAAACAGTCATCGTTTATCTGAACAAGAATTCAGACTCCCTCGTAGCTAAAGAATGTTAAGGAAAACGTCTTGTAGAAACAGAAACACTTTTTCTTGCACCTTACATTTGTGCTGTAAATGGAGGTTTCTTTTAAAAGGCTCATTTCATGGATGCATCATAAATGCAGTCATTTCACATCATCCTCTGTCTCTGTCTGTTTTTATTGCTCAGTGCACCACTTTAACCTTGGAAGACGAGTCCCAGGCTTTGACTACGGCCCGGATGCCTTTGGCACCGGCCTCACTCCCCTGCATCTGTCTGATGATGGAGAGGGAGGCGCTTTCCATTTCCAAGAGCCTCCTCCGCCGTACGCAGCCTACAAATACCCTGACATCCAGCACCCCGACGACCCCCCTCCTCCGTACGAAGCCTCCATCAACCCAGACAGCCTCCTCTACGTGGACCTCGGTAGGCGGCGATGCTGTTATTCACGTATCTCATCATGTACTATGTTAAGCTCCCGTCTTCATTTCCTCTCTTTGTCATCACCTGCAGGACACAACGGGGTTTCCATGGTGCCGAGCCAGATGAACGCCATGGGAGACGGGCTCCAGTCCGATATTCCCAACGCCCCTGCCCCTGTGCCAGCCTCGGCGCCGTCCTCTCAGGAGAGGGAGGACTCCATAGATAGCAGCACCCTCCTGGTGGGGCCCGACACCCCGACAGATGGCCACGCCCCCGCTTCCATGCCCACGGACTGCGCCTCCACCCTCAGCACCGTAGTATAATAGGACTGTGGACGGACGGCGGGGAGCTGCATCCGGACATTACCAGCTGGTCGAGGAAGGTCATGAGTGCATTCTGCACCAAGAGAGGACGCAGCAGACGGTGGCGTCATTTGTCAAAGTGCTGACTGCAGGGAGTTAAAGTTTGTACAGACACATCAGAAGCGGCGCGCTTCTTTCAAGTGCAAGGATGCCCTCTTTCTGAAGATTCTCCTGCAGTTGGCCTTCTGAGTTTTTTTTTTTTAAAAAAACACTGGCATCTGAGGGAGCAGAGCAGACTGTTTCTGTACAGAGAAAAAAAAAACACTACATCGAGGCTGCGAAGGCTGCACTTTTACTTCTAGCATCGACTAAGCAAAGCTTTTGAAACATCTGAGAGTTGGTCCGATTGGTCAAGAAGCCCTGATGTAAATACCCCTTCAGGTCTGCGCCGGTCAAATTTGTAATACCTGTGTGTCACAGTCCAGCACAAGGTTAAGAACGACAGACGGACAGTGACGCCAGCTATTGTCCCTTGTGCGTTTTTGTTTGCATATTACTGTTGTTCAAACGGACGTATCTGTGTTGATCTGTCGGTCTCCAGGTTACAACAATGTTTTCATCGGCCCCGTCTGTCACGGCATGTCCCCAGATCTCGATTTCTTTCTTTCTTTTTTTTTTTTTTTTTTAAAGATATGTTTTTGGGCATTTTAGCCTTTAATTGTTAGGACAGACAAGTGTGAAAGGGGGGGAGAGAGAGAGAGGGAGTGACATGCAGCAAAGGGCCACAGGCTGGAGTCGAACCCGGGCCGCTGTGGCAACAGCCTTGTACATGGGGCGCCTGCTCTATCCACTAAGTCACCGACACCCCCAGATCTCAATTTCTACTTGCTCATAAGAATCTACTGTGCCCTCACTTTCTTATTAGTCTGATACATGACGCTGTCTTCCAGGTTTATAGCGCATATTTGCAGCAAAAGTTTTGTAACTAAGAGGTTTAACCTTGCGAGAAAGTACGGTTAGTTTCCTGCTTGTAGGGGGTTTTTATTAGGTAATGCTGACACAAGGCATTATGTATCAAGGAATGTTGTGGTACTGATAAATATCTGAGTTTGTTATTGTGTTATTTTGATAATTTATGACTGCAGGCTGTAATCTTGATTGTTTTATTGTGGGATCAGCAAGAGGAAGTGATGAAGCTTTTCAAGTGTACGTGTGAAGACTAGGGAAGACATCCCTTTATTAAATTTGAGTCAATTTATTTGAGATAAACTGTTCCAATCATGAAGTGGTTTAATCATGCAGACGGTCCCATTGTTGTTACTTTATTATTAAGTCTTCGCTGCATAGTTGTGTATTTGCTAACTGAACCATGTTTAGTAATTCAAAGCTCAATGTTTTGCACGCTCATCCCTCGATTAAATCAGGGTTTTTGTTTCCTTTTTTTCGGCGGAGGGGAGAAGTTTGTCACATCTGGATGCTGCCCCTCTGTTCTTGATGTATTTGTATGTGTGATTCTTCACGCGATACATCTGTTATCTCAGTTATTGAGGTCGTTTTCAGCTACTGACGGAGCTGTGAGTCTTTTTTTTCTGTTTGGTGTTGATGGGTCTGTTACCGTCCTTGTTTCTCAGTGGGATCGAAGTAAAACAATTGTAATAAAAGAGAAGTGTAAACTTGTATATCTGGAACTTGTTAAGACCCATTTTGTGGTGACAATCGCTCGATTTTACTCAAGGATGAATTTCACAAAACCTGAAGATCAGAGTCGACCCACAACCACCAGCATTCAAAACCGCTTTTGATCTGCCTCAAGAAAATCAGCTGTAAATGTGTGTCTGAATGCACGTCTGTGTATCTCATGTTTGAATGTACTGTATGTTTAAAACTTAACTTTAAAACTTTTTTTTTCTTTTGTGCTCAAGCTTACTTCCCCATTTTTCTTTGATTTTCTTTTTGGCATTGACAATCCACAGCGGATTACCCAACAAACAAAATCTCATAAATTGTGGAAAAGAAGTAGTGTCTGCATGTGCGTGTGTGTGTCTGTGTGTGTGTGTGTAGGAGACGGTGTTCTGGTTTGGATTTTTCTTTTTCATCAAGTTTGTTTTGGTTTTATTTTCCAACCTGCTTTTTGGAGCTGCGGTGCATGTTTTTATCTTTTGGCATGCTGAGAGATTTTTCTTTTGATGGAAACATTTTTAGTCTGTCCTGTACAGTAGGTTCAAAGAAATATAGTTTAACATCTCCGTGTGCATCGAAAAAACCTGCCCATGACCCCAACAGCTGCATTTACACTGTAGTTTCTGTGCTAGACTATGGTGGTGTGACAACTAATTTTATTGGATTTGAAATGTTTTATGTATAATACAGCAAATGCTACATTTCATTGTCTTTTCTTTCATAGCCTTTAAATTTAAAACTGCTTCATTTTCAGTGGGGGGGGCTTGTGTTTTTCTGAGGTAGATGTACATCTAATCAAATGCCAAATAAATTGCACCATGAAGGACAACTCATGCGTCAGTGGGTATGAACACAGCATCGCACTGAACTCTATGTTGAACCTCATCAATCACGACATTTAGCCGCTCTGAGAGTCCTGCAGGAAAGTCCTCTGTCTGCACTGACCAAATGTCAAAGAGGATTAAGGCTGAGACGCAGGGAAATCCCCCCCCCCCCCAGCAGTGAGATGAAGGTTGTAGGATAAATCCAATCCACAGCAATCACAAGATTCAAATAATTTAAAGAAAGCGGATATAGCGCACCTCACGGTGACTCATAAGGCAGCAGGCAGGGCAGAGATAGCGATACCCTGCTGGAGAGCATTGTGGCTGAAGAAAAGAGGCTTTGTTCGCATGGGCCGTGTAGTGACAGAATCACATCATCTATTCCTGGATGGAAGAAATGAAGCTCTTAACGCCGTTCAGCCAAGACGACGGTGATTAAATTGTAACATAACTTTTTCATTTTTATGAGAACAGAAAATTCCCTGACAAAGGACCTAACAGAGACAAATAAATAACTAACTAAATAAATGATGTATTAATTAATAAATAAAAATAAAAAAGAGATGCAGTAAAATATCAAACTAAATAATTAGCTAAATATAAAAAAAATATTTAAAAAAAAAAAATATATATATATATATATATCTACATAAATAAAAATAGAGAAAAACATAAATTATAGTTGTAAATAAATATATATAAAATAATTTAAAAATATGTAATGCATTTCTAAATACATAAAGAAAAAAGTCAAATATAATTGTAAATAATTAACTAAATATAAATTAAAATAATTAAAAAAATGTAAATATATATTAAAATAAAGAAATGAAAAGAAAAGAAGAAATAAGTAAATAAATTATAATTTATAATAGTAAATAAATAACTTAATATTTATAGAAAAAAAACTAAACCTATCACACATATCTGAGGTTTTATAAAATTATAATCGATCTATATATAATACGCCCTTAACTCAAAGGGCTTTACTAACAGCTGCAGTACATTAATATTTGAAATAAAGAGGATGCACTTTCAGTACTTAAATATTACTGTGGTGGATAATGATTAACTCAAAGGGGAAACATTAAAAGCGTATAAAATGTTATTTCACACAGTGATGGGAGGGATTATGTTTTTCTTTAAAAATTTGAATGTCTCCACATTATTATTTTTTAACTATTAAGAGAGTTACAGGTGTAAATTTCTACACCCTCCTTATATGCAGCCATATATATTCCATCCCCTTCTAATTCAGTGCGCTACACATCCTCTGACGTTCCCATGAGATGAATGGCTCTTGTTGATGGTCACTGGGCATCTATGCTGGCAGCAGCAGGAGGGGGAGCAGGGGGTGAAGCTGTCCTGCATCAATGAGCCTGTTGATCAGAAAAGACCACTAGACTGGTAATGACACGCTTCACTGATCAGACCAGGAGAAAATAAAACTCAGCTTTCACCTCCAGCTCCTATTTAAGCACGACGTCTGTCACTGATCCGCAGTCTACCTCACATACCGACACCTGTCCTGAGTCACCGGGCTGTGGGATCCTACGATGATTTGGACTGCTGCTCTCCTCATGATTGTTATTTCTTACGTTAATTCAGGTAAGGGTCCAGCTCCAGTCTCAGATGGCAAAGACTGTATTTATTACATTTAATTTATAAATTCAAGCTGATTAAACAAAAGAAGAAAAATTATGCTTGCCAACATTTTGATATTTCTATATTCCAGACGACTACTGTTACGATGAGCCCCACTGTGGTGAGTAACTAATCTTATTTTATAACATACAGACATTTAAAGATTATGATCTCCTATTGAACTGTGAGTGGTCTTCATAATATATTATCAGTGTGACTTCTTGGTACATAATTAACTGGCCTATGGGCGACATTATACAGCTGAAACAGATTATGATTTTATACAATTAAAGTTCTGTTTCTAGCAGTTTTAAACTGTAGCTGTTAAAATGAGGCAGTGTCTTCTTGCAGCCTCTTCAGTACAATGTCTTTCTCCTCTAACCCTCTCAGATTGTGTCATCTGAGCAATTGTTTGCAAGCCTCAAGAGGCGAAACTGTCGAGTGCTTCACAAGAAAAAAGCAAAGATTAGAGAAAAGTCAGAAAAAGTAAAGAAGACAAAACCCACTACAAGGTCCATTTAGGAGCTGCTCTGGAGATTTTGACTGCATCATGCAATCTTCCTCAACAGTTGGTTTGCACACTCTTCAGCTTGGAAACTGTAGCTGTTCACTTTTTGAAGGTCTGGTCTCAGAATCAACCACATTTTTGCTCAGTCTTGTCTCTGTTTCAGTCAAAGAGGACTTTAGATATTATTTTGTTTGTATTTGTTTGCTCATAGAAAACAAAGGAACACTCCCACACATAAAATTAATCTATCAAATGCCTTTTGATTATCTTATCAAGACCTGTCTCATGGTACCCTTACAGTTACACACAGTACATATATGGTAATCAAAGAGGTGACAGAAGAGGAAGCTTCATTGTTTTCTGTGGGTGTTTTTATGGAAATGTGGAGCTTTCAGAACAATCTGAGGAGTGCCCACTGTTTGCACATTCCACATTTTATCAGAAGTGTGTCATACAGTATGGGACTCACACTTGTCTGGTCTTGACTTGGTCTCAACCCCATAAAGTGTTGGGCTGTGTCCGAACTTCCATACTGATACATATTGCTATTTAATAGGCTAAAACAGTATGTGAGATTTTTTATTATGTCCAAAACCTTAAGATAAAACCAATATATTATGGTGTTGGTGACGTGAATTGCACCATTTTGGGTGAAATGTTAGCGCATGCAAGCAATGGACACTACAGCAGCATAAATATCCCACAATGCAATGCAGTGAAGAACAACATTAATAACAGACCAACAGCTCTGTAACATCAATGATGCTTCCATTTAAGTGCCTGTTGTAAGATTTGTAAGATTGTAAGAGCTGTAAGATTTTGCTAGGCGTAATATAGTTTTAAAGATATTTTTAAATTAGTGGCAGAGCTGGAGTTGGCACTGGTTACTGTGTCTACTGGTCTCAAACCAGCAAGGAGACTCTCAGGAAGTGGTGTGGTAATCACAGCTTAGTGCGTCCGACAAGATACATACTACTGTTTATGTACACAAAAGTATGTTGGCCAATAGTAAACACATTGGGTATGTAGAACAGTGTATGTGATTTCAGTCTTGGTCTTGATCTATTCTGGTCTTGGTCTGGGTTTAGGTGACTGCAACACTGCATGTCATGACTGAAAGCTCTGGAACAGCTACTAAATGGACATTGCTGTGAGATTGTTTTGTCAGTTTCCAAGATCAAGAATTAACTTTCAGTCTTAAACTTTTAAGCCAACATGGATGAGGAGTCCTAAAAGTCATAAACTCAGTCGATAACGACTGAGAAAACTCCATCTGAGGAAGATCATGTGATTTGATCAAAAGCTCCAGAACAGCTAGAAAATACAACTTCTGGTGGAGTTTAAGCAACATGTTGTACTGTTTCTGAGGTCAAGAATGAACGTTAGGATTCAATATTTTCTGTCTTTCCTGTCACAATAATCATCTTGAGATTAATGAACACATCTCCCGTTCTGTCTTTCGTTGGTGTATTTGATTCTCATGTGGTTTCCCCGCCACCTTTAGATCCTTATGCATGGGGAGACATGTTCCCCTCCTGTCACCCTTTACTCGAAGAACATCACTCTCCCATCAATCTGGACTATCAGATGACCAGAAACGAGTCTCTGGGACCTTTACACCTGGAGGGCTTCGATGTGACCCAAACGGGCCACTGGACGCTTAAAAACGACGGACACACTGGTAAATACACTACAGATACTGTCATGTTTGTTATTGTGTTGGTGATGACACGTTTGTGGTTGCTCTCAGTCATTCTGCAGGTTGGCAGTGGCATGTCAGTAAGTGGTGGAGGTCTCCCAGATGTGTACCACACCATCCAGCTGCACTTCCACTGGGGAGGCCTGGCCACGAACGGCTCGGAGCACACGGTGGACAGACGCAGATACCCGATGGAGGTACAGTATGGTCAGTAGACAGCTCTACACTGTCACCAACCAACTGTTGCAGCAGGCTGGTTCAGTGCAGCCTCCCCTTATTGTCTTTTTATTTGATTCCAGATGCACATCGTCAACATGAAGTCCATCCATCCAAATCTGACAGCGGCCTTGGAAGATCCAACAGGACTCGCCGTTCTTGGATTCTTCATTGATGTCAGTTAAAATACATTTGTTCTGTATATTCAAGCATTTGTAGCGTACAAATACATCTTGATTTTATGCTTTCTTGCAGGTTGTTTACGCAGACAATGTGCACTTTGGACTCATATCACAAAAGCTGTCCTCCGTGGCTTACAAAGGTTGGAGGACACTCGTAGAGAAAATTCACTCCTGTCTGCTGATTGTGTTGTTTGTAACTCTGTTCTTATCACGGCTGTGCATCCTCCCTCAAGGCCAAACCACTAAAGTCAAGCCATTCCCACTGATGAACCTTCTGCCAAAGCACAACATGAGTCAGTATTACCGTTATTATGGCAGCCTCACCACCCCTCCATGTTCTCAAGTAGTTGTATGGACTCTGTATGAAGTCCCCATCTACATCTCATGGTCTCAAGTAGGTCTTCTCAGTCTTTCTCTTTCAAAAACAACATATAAAAAGGTTTCCTGTGTGCTGCAAATAATGAGGGTTTTTATCTTTTCCCCTCAGCTGGCTCAGTTTACCTCCCAGATCTTCTCCACTGAGGAGGATGCCGAGCTGGTGACACCTCTGCAGAGCAACTTCAGACACATACACCCTACCTTTAGTCGCATCGTCTCCGCATCCAAAGATGCCAAACTCCTCACAGGGATGGCCAGTCATCCCCTCAGGTCAGCTGTGTCACTGCATCTGCTTCAAATCGTTTTGCTGGGAAGCTTCATCTCTGGACTTTAGCGCCACGTTAAGTCCAAACCATGAAACACTGCAATGACGAACAAAGATGGAGTCACTCAGTTTACCCCAAAATGACATTTAGATGTTTAGATGATGTCCAGCAAAAAAAAAAAAAACTGTGAAGAAAAGTACTGTAAAATGTTTGTTACTAAATGTTTCATGATTGTGCCCCACTGTCTTTGCAGGATTAACTCCATTAGTGCATTCAAAAATGTAATAAAATACATCTTGTTACTAATAGGATAAAATAATGTGACTTGAGCATTGATTTGTGTTTTATGTGTGCATTTATGGCTGTAGGCCTGCACTCATGGCTTGTCCTTGAAAAGGTAGCCTACAATCCTAACATAGATGGTCTTTTTATTTGTTTTTGGTCAGACATTGTAACTCCAAAAATATAGAGTGCCCCAGGAATTAGTCCTTAACCTGGAAATGAGTTCTCAGTTCCAATCTTCCCAAAGTCAATATTTTTTTGAATGGATTTTTAGTTAGATGCCTGAAATAAGGTCTGTGGTTAACACAAGCTTAAGAGACTGTCACGTTCTCCTAAATTTTGAAGCTTTTATGTGTCTTAAAAAAGGTGGTTACTACCAAGAGACTAAATGAGATGACAGAACGTCATCAAGCCAAACATGGTTTTACAGCTGTGCTATTGGGGTGCTGTTAAGTTGACTGTGCTGAAGCCTAATTTTAGCTCTTTACTCCTTGTGACTGTAATTAGGCTTTAAAAATCATAAAAGTGGCGTCAATTGAGGTGCCTATTAACTCACCTGGTAGAGCAGGCATTCCACGTACAAAGGCTGATACAGATCCCTGCCACAGCATCTGCTGGTTCGATTCGACCCAAGGCCCTTTGCTGCATGTTATACCACTCTTTCATCCTATATGTGTCCTGTCAAAAAAAAAGGCAAAAAGCCCCCCCCAAAATCTTTTAAAAAGTGGCTTTCATTTGTGAAGATAATGCAAGTATAACCTTTGTTTGCCGTAGAGCTTATTTTCTACAACAATCCAAACTCATATGGAAAAATCCCATTGGCTTTTTGATGAGGGAACCAGAGGGATGCTAACTAAGTATAAGTCTACTGAAATATGCCATCACTGGAGCACTCGATTACAATAGCTATGTTTCCATCCAAAAGTGATTCAAATCACTGGGAAATCCTAGTAACGCCCCTGTGAACACCTGACCTGCACGGGGCATATGGCTAGATTTGCCTCTTGGCAAATATGCGTAAGGACAGCAAATGCTGAAAGGTTGAAAACAGGCAGTTTATTTATTATATATACCGATAAATAATGTTCATATTTGTTTATTAACTGGCCCCCAGTCTCCTGTGAGTGGCAAAACAAGTTAAGTATCCCTGGTCTACAGCCATGTTAGCGGCTCTGTGAGGCTGTACTTCAGCTAAATGCTAACATTAGCATGCTAACTTGCTGTTTTTGTACATGCTAACATTGAAGATGCTAGCATGTTGACATTTAGCGGGTATAATGTTTTCCACCTTCACCATCTTTAGTTTAGCATGTTAGCATGCTAACGTTAGCTAACATGTCAGCTAGCATACAACTTACCTTTATATTCACCAAGACAAACAACAGCTGCAATTGTAACTTCAGGCAAATATATAACTTAAGTGACTGGGAGAAAAAGCGCTGCCCATGCATAGCCATCCATAGAAGCAGTTCTAACAGCAAAAGATAATTGTGGTGCATACAAAAGTAGTGACCGGAACTAGGGATTCCATACTATTATCCTAAACACAGTGCAGCTTAGCTATATTAGCATGCTAAGGATAACTAAACTGCTATGGCTAACTAAGTTGCTTAGCTAACGTTAACACAAAGTGCAGCTGAGGCTGATGGAAAATGACATTACTTTTGCATGTATTTGGTCATAAATCATAATATTGGATAAAATTAAAAGCTTGACCTGATGATGGCACTAAAAAAACTCTGAATATTTAAATAAAAAACAAAACTGTTATAGTGGTGTTAGCATTGCTAAAAAGAAAGAGGAAGGCAAGTAAGTGTTGATCATGAAGGTAGGTTTAAGTAGATTTGGCTGTTGTTCACATTACGTATTTTAATAACACACATCTCAGATTTTCAGTTAAAAATAAATGCAGTACATAGTAGCATTAACTTACCTTCTCGTGTCTGCCAGCACATGGTATTACTGTCTTCAAGTAACATCAAGTTATAGTGATAATAATAATAATATGCCTTTTCCCAGACTTTTTGAAATATCATAACAGGAAAACCACAGCTGTAATTAATAATTTTAATGAGGGCTGAAATCTGTTCAGCTTTATTTTACATTCAGACTCACTGATACATTTAAATGGAGCAGAGCCATCGTTAATATCATTAGGGGAGAGTGGGGTGAGATGTGCCAGTTTTTACTTGAGGTGACTTTAAAGAGAGGGCATGGCAGTAATGCGTCCAACTAAAATATGTACCTTATATTTCAGGATGTGGGGCATCCCTGAGAACAACCAATTTGGATCTTAAATAAACTGTTTAAAAAATATGGCTTTCCAAAAAAAAAGTGGTCTTGTGGCACAATTTGAAAAATTAAGTTAAACCTGAACAAAATCAACTGCAATTCTCAGAACCAGGCTACAACAGAACATGCCACTTGTCAATGCTGCAATATTCTTCAACAAGGCCTATTTAAAATGTTAAGAACAAAATGAAATTAAAAATGAAGGCTCCAGGTCATTAATGTCAACTCCTGGCCAGTAGAGTATGTGTGTGTGTGTGTGTGTGTGTGTGTGTGTGTGTGTGTGAGAGAGAGAGAGAGAGAGAGAGAGAGAGAGAGAGAGAGAGAAAGTGTGTGTGTGTGTGTGTGTGTGTGTGTGTGTGTGTGTGTGTGTGTGTGTGATGGCTAACATCATGCTAACAGTATGGCCTCATATTGTAGCTTACTAAAGCACTAACTCATGTATGAAATGTTTTCAAACTTATCTTGTTCAGACATACCAATCAATAAACCATGATCATTAAAAAAATCACTTTGAAAGGCAAAAAACAGTTTTTTGGACTTAAATCTGCTTACCTCTTGTGCCATGTGCCTATTTTCTCCACAGGTTGAGTAAAATAGATGCCTCTTCAAAAATATGAGGTCACATGACCAATTTCTTCTATAGTTTTCTAGAAACAAGGGGTGGCACAACTCTCCCACTGGCACAAACCACCCCACTCTCCCCTACTGTGCTTTTCCTACTATGACATGTGAGGATGTCTGCTTTGAAAAAGGCCTATTGGAGAACACAGAGCTCATCAAGTAAAGTGGAGGTAATTGTCTGATAATGAGCTGGCTTTCCTGTGTCCAACATGCAAAGCATTCAGTGTGTGTGTGTGTGTGTGTGTGTGTGCAATATTTGCATATTTGCCAGGATTCACCAGCATCAGGGTAACCCAGCAGCATGTAGAGAAGAAATTCAGGCTACACCGAACAACTGCAAAAACACCTGCAAGAAATAGTATCAAATATATGTGGATGCTTAAATGTCAGATCACAGTTTTACTTTTCCTTATTTCCTGTATTCAAACAATAAACATGTATGTGTTACATGTGCTGTTGTTTTTGAATAATGAGAGACATTTCCTGTCTCTCCTTGCATTGTTTCCTGTTTGGTGAGGCATTGGCTATTATGCAAATAGGCCTTAGCGAGTTGTAAATTTGTGGCTGAGGTGAGTCAGCATCGACATGACATGTTAAAATAACACAACCCACCAGGCACACACACCATCTGTGCCTCCAGTAAACATGAGTACAAGCGGTTAACCAGAATTTGCCAGTTAAACATCAACAGCGCAATGATAAAAACATGACATCATGAGTTGGAAACAAATCAAGAGGACACAGTTGGAGTGATAAAGCTCGACCAATCAGATCACTTGATGTGGAGGTGTGTGTTCCTCTGTTCATTGCCTGCTCTTGTCCCATCCTCTCTGCTTGTGGTTACACCAACCTCCTCCCGTCATGGCCTCGAGGCGGCACACTCACACACAGGCCACACTGTAAGCCTTTCTCTCTCACTGGACCATGTGAGGCCGAGGTTTAGCGAAGGTGACGTCAGGCTGCAGATTTTCACTGAAACCAAACACAGCAGCAGCTGAATTCACTGAAACAACAACAACATAGCATCAACCAGAGGAGGAAATGATGGGTGAAAGCAGCAGAGCTGTGACCTTTTATACTCTTTAGGCTCAAGTCAAACGTACAGTATGTCAAAAAATTTAGCAGAGGCTCTCTAAAGGCCTGACTTGACACTGCAAAGCAAAACGTTCAAATGTCAAGTTTTGAGCTGGTAAAATCCTGGAGCATAAAATATAAAAAAGTGGTGGATGTCTGGGGATCAGACTGACCTTTCACTTGCAAACCTGCTTCTCTGATGTGTCTAATCTTCACACAGACATCAAAAGTATATATTTTCCTATTTATCAGCCTTAATTGTTTTGGTGTGAGTTACACAGTGTTGGAGATACTGGCTGTTGAGATGTCTGCTTTCTCTGCAATATAATGGAACTAGGTGGCACTCAGCTTTTGGTGCTCAAAGTGCCAAAAAATACATTTGAAAAACTTCTTTGAAAATATCATTATGAGCAATTTCATGTAGGAACTTCTTACTTTCTGCCGAACTACACCCACCAACTATATCACTGCCATAGACCATTTAAAGTAACAGACATAGCTACCGCACTGTGGTTTGTGGACTGCCATTTTGAAGCCTCGAATTCTGCATTTCGGCTGTCACCATTCTGTGTTTTTGAACCAAAAGTGACCATGTTTGGACTCACAATGCTTCGCAGACAGCCTGTCAATCAAGTATTCATGCCCTTAAAGGCTCTCTAAGTCTTCGTAAGCTTGAAAAGTTTTTGTCACATACAGCAAACATCTCCTCATGATCCGCTAGCTACATGTCCTCTGAATATGCTGTGGAAAAAGTCCGGCCTCTGTAGGCAGCCCAGGCTCCGCAAATGGCAACAAAAACATCTGGGTCCAGGCTGCACCGACCAGCCAGTACAAGACCAGCGAAAGCAAGCACACACACATATGAACGTGGTGCCCATGCCTCACAGTCTCACGCAAGCGCGCACACGTGAACGCGGTACCCAGAGAGGCAGTTAGAGCTACAGGCTACAATGAGGCTAAAAGGCGAGTTAGCTCCGTTGTGTTTGATAACACTGTTGAACGTAAACACAAGTGAAGTGTTTTTGTTGCCATTTGCGGAGCCTGGGCTGAACTTTTTCACAGCATATTCAGAGGACATGTAGCTAGCGGATCGTGAGGAGATGTTTGCTGTAGCCTATGTGACAAAAACTTTTCAAGCTTAGAAAGACTTAGAGAGCCTTTAAATATGTGTAACTTTAAGCCTTAATAAAATGTAAACTGGCGAGTTATATACTAAAAAAAAACAAAAAACCTGCACAGTTGTGAGGAATGACATTAGCTATAGAGACCAAAACTGTTTTTTGTACCAGGCTGTAAACATGTTTATTTCTGCTGTAAAGTTGGGCGTTTTAACATAGGAGTCTTTAGGGATTGACTGCTGGAGTCAGTTTTCGGCACTTGTGCGTTGGCTTCAATTAGAGATTGCCACTTGATCACCACGCAGAGGGAAGAGTGCATCTACTGCTAGCTCACCTGGCACCACTGAGCTAGCTAATGTTACAGCCCAGCTAAGGAGGATGCCATTAATGGTCACGAGTAGAAGTGTCCCATCCATGAGTAGATGCATGCTTCCTTCTGTGCAGTGATACAGTTGGGGTGTGTAGGTCAGTAGAAAGAAAATAGTTCCTACATAAAACTGCTCACAACAAGGTCTGTGGATTATCTTGAGTAACAGGGTCATGATTTCTGTTGAGTTTTTCAGAAACTTTTTTTGGTGCTTTGAGCACCACAAGCCGAGTGCCATCTAGTTCCATTATATTGAAGAGAAGGCAGACATCTCTATTGCTGATATCCCCAACACTCTGCAACTCACGCCAAAAAAAATCTAGATTGATAAATAGCACTACAGGTAAGAGGAAATATATGTATCTTTGATTTGGGGGTGAACCACCACTTCCTCCTACTTGCACCTTCACTATGAATACTTTAGCCTCAAGGATCAAGTATTGACCTGAGACTTGTTCTGACAGAATTAAGACTTGCCAAAAATCAGTCAAGTGTTCTTGGTAACAAAACTCAATCAATCCTTCCACATAGTTTCTCATTTCTGAATCACATTACACATGAAAAGCCTCCATTATACATATATTTTTTTAAAAAAAAATCAAATATGTACTGCTTACCTTTTCATTTTCATTTCACTTTGTCATGAGATTATTTTCAGAAATTGGTCTTGTGTCCCAAGACGCACACTGTTTTACATGAATACACATAAATATATACATGCTACAAATGCTAGGGCTTAGGTTTCATATCAGACACTTAATTCCCTGCATCCTGGTGAATATTTATGCACCAATTTCTGCCTTTTCTGCATCAAGTTATGGTGTAAGTGTCTTAAATATATTTCTGGGAGGAACCAATGTTCATGTTCTAAATATTGAGGGGGACGTGTCCCCTGCGTTTCCCCCAGAATATACACCTATGAATCACACCGGACATTATGCAAAGTGGGTATGGTGGAAACAATTTATTGCTCCCTTTTGCATTCAGTGTTCGATACAGATACACTGAGGCCTACTCAGAACCCAAACTCTGATTTAGTAGACGACACACTGAAGAACTATAGAGTTCCTAGATCTGCTCAGTCGAGCAGTGGGACTCTAAATCTTCTGTGTGATGGCAATAGAAGGAGGGGTCTGATGTAATATTACCAGCCAGAGACGCCATTATTTCAGTATACAGGTTGAAACATTGACTCAAGCATTTGGAGTTACTGGCTGTGTGAAACGTACTGGCTCTGTATGTGTGTGTGTGTGTGTGTGTTTTGTTGACAGTGAATCACATGACGAGGTCCTCGCTCAAAGCAGCCTGACACAGGCTCATTGTTTGGTCAGCTGCTGCCCACTGTTTCCATTCATGAAAAGTCATCATCACTGTGTGGGTTTACTTCAGATGATCATCCAGCGATAAATTAATCCACTTAAAGTATCTCCGGCATTGTTTGCTCCGCACCTGATGAATAAACAACCACTGTTTATGGATGTATGCAAAATTGCTTTATTTCCATGTTTTCCTTTTTCATACATTTGTTGTGTAATAAATAGACATGAGAAACAGGCTGATGCTTCAATCCCTTTTCCCATGCCGATTCTGCACCGTTTATTTTCTCCACACCGCAAACAACTTTTCATAGAATTTACAACAGAAAATAAAAAAAACAAAACAAAAAAAACAAAAAAAAAAACAAAGCTTGACACAAGCTGAATTTCCTGCTACCAGCTCATCGCTCACCTCATATGTTACATCTCTGAGCTGTGTTCGTGTAGCAAATCCCAGGGAACAAAAATATATATATATTTATATATATTTATATAATATTCACAGTTACAGTATTTACACATTTTTAGGATTACAAAGCAAAATGGGCAGAAAATGAAGACGTTTCTACAAGAAACAATCTTTCCAAAGGGAGGTGGTGACTCTTCCTGTACACAGTGGACCTTTTTTCTTTTAAATAAACGACCTTTAAACCCTCAGATTCCTTTTACAGATCCCTGAAAATATTTTAAATACTCAGTCTTTTGTTTTTTTAAAAAAAAGAGAGAGAAAGAGAAAGATGCATCTTAAAAGTGTTACCCCTGTGACGATAAAAAAGCTTTAGATCTTCTGTACAAGTAATCATATACAATATAAACATCACTGGTGGAAAAAAAGAAACTCTCCATAATCCAACTGAATGAAAAGCAATGACTGACTTGGTCTTAATTAGGGGGTGGGGGGGGGGGGTGATGATTGGCTAACAGGGGGCGTAAAGCGGAAGTGCAAGCCTCGAGTGCATTCACAAATATGTTTTCATCTTAATGAGTTTATAAAGAAAGAACAACCCTCGCAGAGAGGTCTGCTGGGTCGTAGAAACACTTCTGTTTCGCAGGAAACATCGAACACTGGTAGAGTTATTGAGTGTTGTAGTTGAAGACGACACAAACGTGATGAAGCAAGCCCAAACATCTTCATCAAACGCCCAAAATCGGCAGCAATTCTTTGCACATGCATGTCAACAGGCGAAAAAACCAACTCTTATGTCTGTCACCTGCCTGCTCAGGTGAAACAAACACAGTTACACATTCATATGGCACTTAAAAATGAGAAATAATTATCTCTTAATCAGCTGAAAACTTAGTTTGACAAGCCAAATGCTGCCCAGTGGATGCAGACAGGGAACTGGTTGGATTTTTCTTGCTGTGCATGATTGGGGGGCCTTCTATGCTACGGCCTACAGGGGGCAGTGCACTCACTCTCTCTTTCTCACACACACACACACACACACACACACACACACACACACACGTTGGATTTTCTCACACATTCACACACAAATATAGTGTCTTTGAAGAAACAAGCAAGAGAACCACCGAAACAAAACTGAGAAACACTGGAATATCATTAATACAAATTTAGTCATCTTTAACTTCTCTGTTTTTTGTTGTTGCATAAACTAATAGGAAGCAGCATGATCCGTCGTTGGCTGGTGAAAGCAGGCGTGATATGCAAATATTCCAGATTTTGTGGCAGGATTTAACCATTTCTGTTGCTTGAATTTTTTTTATTTTTTCATCAGTTTGATTTACTTCCAAGTGCAGAGGAGGTAGGAGCGAGAAAGCAGGGTTGCAGTCCGGTTGGCGGGCCGCGACACTCCGCAGTCATCCCATCTGCTCAGGTGCCAGAGAGGCGTTCTTTTTTTTTTTTATTTTTATTTTTTTTATTTGGCGGGCTTGTGCGTCTTATCAGTGTTAGTAAGCAGCTGATCATGTGATTCTGTGTTGTTTTTTTGTACCATGTGTGGTGTACGTAAAGCTTATGAGACAAAGGTGAGGAAAAAAAAAAGTGTAAAACTGTACAAAGCGAGACTCGACGTGGGAGGAGCCATGCTGAAATACTGTCCGACGTTGAGAGGAGGAAATGCTGCACCAACGAGTCAAGTGTTTAAGTTCTGGGTCACTGGCAGACATAAAAAAAATTATGCCTTTTTTTTTAAATTTCAAGAGCACCATAAATCGTAAACAATCTAGAGTTAAATATGTGAAAGGGGGCCGTACGGACGACGTGCAGGGTTTCCAAATCGTCCCTCTTCAGTTCCTCCTCGTCCGGAGTCTCAACGTGTGCGTGTCTGGGGAACTTGAATTCCAGGACAGCACATTTCACACCCTGGAGAAGACTGACCTCACGTGGACGTTAATTCAGAGTTCCCCTGCAGTTCTCTGCCCCACACAAACAAGGGATCTTCTCGTCCTCGATGGGGAACTTGTAGTCGTACGTGATCTCCTCGTTGACGTTGATGGGCTGTCTGGAGTAGATCACGATCTTCTTCTGAGACTCCACCGTGATCACCTTCGCATAACAGTTGGGCTGAAAGAAAACAGAATATGTTGCTTTTAATCTTGTGTTGCTGTTTCGTATACATGTTGCTTAAGCTTTCACATCATGAAGGTGTTGCCTTACATTGCAGCTGTGGTTGATGAAACGGGCAAAGTTGCCACACTTGGTGGCGTCTATGATGGTGTCGTGGTCGACGCGGAACATGTAGCTGCTGCCGATGCCCTCCTCTTCGTATCGCTTCTCTCGCATGTCCGCAATCACCTGTCAATGGAGAGTTGTCACTTATTAGAGGGTCTGACAACTTTGAGATCAAAGTAGTGTTTTTTTATGACACAAAAATCCACTGGGTCTCTACTTTAACCCCCTCGCTCATTAACCAAACACCCCATCTCGCTATCAGTCAACAACTATTTTCATGGTTGATTAACCTGTTGATTATTTTCTTGATTAACTGATTAGTTATTTGGTCTGTAAAATGTCAGAAAATGGTGAAAAATGTTGATCAGTGTTTCCCAAAGACTAAGATAACATCCTCAAATGTCTGGTTTTGTCCACAACCCTCTCATAGAAGAGTACAGAAACCAGGTCAAGTCAAAACTTTCTGATTCCAGCTTCTTAAATATGAATTTTTAAGAAGCTGGAATCAGAAAGTTTTGACTTTTTTCCTTTCTTAAAAATGAGTCAAACCAATTGATTATTAAATTACTCGGTGATAAATTTAATGGTTCACAACTAATCTATGAATCTACTTGGTTGTAACCCTTTCACACATGCTGTTACGGCAGTCCGACCATCATGTTTCAATGCAACCCCTAAAGTCTACATATAAACACGGTATAATCCATCTTGAATGCAATTATCCTCATCAAATATTTCTTCACTATCAATCAGCATTGGTTTTCCTAATAAGGAAAATGTGAAATACACATCTATATTTATGGCTATAATAAACTTTACGAGCCAGTTGAATGCAAGTAGATTAACTCATCTGTAAAAATGTCATCTTCATTTATGTACGCACAGACAACCCAGTTCAAAAGAAACAACTGCCTCTCACCTGTCTGATGTTTTGTCCAACATACTCGATCACCATTTCATCTGCAGCGATGGGTTCCATGGCGAAAAGACCCCAGTCGTGGATGTGCGACTTGCAGAATCTGATCTTCTTCTTACGGAACTGAAAGAGTACAGGCAAACAAAGTGTCACTTCTAAGTTTCTGGAAAGTTGATACGAAAGGAATACTTCACCCTCCAAATGAGCGTTTGTATGTCTTTTACTCACACCTTGTAACTGGGAATGTTTTAAGAAAATGTAGAATTCAAAAATGAAGACAATTCATCAAACATCATTTTACAAACTCTCACACAACTCATGCATGATAATCCAAGTCTCATAAATACAGTTGTAGGCTCAGTACATCACAAACAGACAGACCTTTCTAATGGGAAACTGAATTGAACGTGAAACGTAACTATGCTCGCTTCAAAGCCAGACTCCATTGACAAAACCAGTAATTTTAACCTTGCTGAACACTGGAGCTGCTGGTCTACAGCTGCCTCAATTTGTTACTTTGTCTGTGTTATTGTGTAACTTTGGTGTTTTAAAAGGTTAGTCCAGATTCAAGTTACACAATAACACAAACTCATAACTAACTGGTCAAGGCAATGGTAGACCAGCAGCTTCCTTGTTCAGCATGGTAAAATTGCTGTTTTTGTCAATGGAGTCTGGCTTTGAAGAGAGCATAGATAAGTTTCACTCTGAGTTCAGTTTACTGTCAGAAAGGCATGTGATGTACTGAGCATACGACTGGATAAATGAGACTTGGATTATACTGCATGAGTTGTGTGAGAGTTTGGAAACAGATGTTTGACAAACACGGCCCTCTTTTACACCAGTTCATCAAGACTTGTCTCCATTTTTGGATTCTTCGTTCACTGTGGAGGCATTTCTTCAGTGATTTAATGTAACTCAGGGTGTCTAATTAATATACAAATGATCACTTGGGGGGTGAAGTATTCCATTACAATACTTCATTAAAAAAAGACAGTGTAGGTACAAAACCCAAAACCAGTGAAGTTGGCACGTTATGTAAATCGTAGATAAAAACAGAATACAATGATTTGCAAATCCTTTTCAACTTATATTCAATTGAATACACTGCAAAGACAAGATGTTTAATGTTCAAACTGAGAAACTTTATTTTTTTTTTTGCAAATAATCATTAACTTAGAATTTAAAGGCAGCAACACATTGCAAAAAAGTTGGCACAGGGGCCTTTTTACCACTGTGTTACATCGCCTTTCCTTTTAACGACACTCAGTAAACATTTGGGAACTGAGGAGACCAATTTTTGAAGCTTTTCAGGTGGAACTCTTTCCCATTCTTGCTTGATGTACAGCTTAAGTTGTTCAACAGTCCGGGGTCTCCATTGTCGTATTTTACGCTTCATAATGTGCCACACATTTTCAATGGGAGACAGGTCTGGACTACAGGCAGGCCAGTCTAGTACCCGCACTCTTTTACTATGGAGCCATGCTGTTGTAACACGTGCAGAATGTGGCTTGGCATTGTCTTGCTGAAATAAGCAGGGGCGTCCATGAAAAAGACGTTGCTTGGATGGCAACATATGTTGCTCCAAAACCTGTATGTACCTTTCAGCATTAATGGTGCCTTCACATATGTGTAAGTTGCCCATGCCTTGGGCACTAATACACCCCCATACCATCACAGATGCTGGCTTTTGAACTTTGCGCCTATAACAGTCTGGATGGTTCTTTTCCTCTTTGGTCCGAAGGACACGACGTCCACAGTTTCCAAAAACAATTTGAAATGTGGACTCGTCAGACCACAGAACACTTTTCCACTTTGCATCAGTCCATCTTAGATGAGCTCGGGCCCATGGCCGGCGGCGTTTCTGGGTGCTGTTGATAAATGGCTTTCGCTTTGCATTGTAGAGTTTTACCTTGCACTTGCAGATGTAGCGACAAACTGTAGTTACTGACAGTGGTTTTCTGAAGTGTTCCTGAGCCCATGTGGTGATGTCCTTTACACACTGATGTCGGTTTTTGATGCAGTACCGCCTGAGGGATCGAAGGTAACGGGCATTCAATGTTGGTTTTCGGCCTTGTCGCTTACGTGCAGTGATTTCTCCAGATTCTCTGAACCTTTTGACGATATTACGGACCGTAGATGATGAAATCCCTAAATTTCTTGCAATAGCTCGTTGAGGAATGTTGTTCTTAAACTGTTCGACAATCAGCTCACGCATTTGTTCACTAAGTGGTGACCCTCGCCCCATCCTTGTTTGTGAATGACTGAGCATTTCAGGGAAGCTGCTTTTATACCCAATCATGGCACCCACCTGTTCCCAATTAGCCCGTTCACCTGTGGGATGTTCCAAATAAGTGTTTGATGAGCATTCCTCAACTTTCTCAGTCTTTTTTGCCACTTGTGCCAGCTTTTTTGAAACATGTTGCAGGCATCAAATTCCAAATGAGCTAATATTTGCAAAAAATTACAAAGTTTACCTGTTCGAACATTAAGTAACTTGTCTTTGCAGTGTATTCAATTGAATATAGGTTGAAAAGGATTTGCAAATCATTGTATTCTGTTTTTATTTACAGATTACACAACGTGCCAACTTCACTGGTTTTGGGTTTTGTACATGCAGGTGGCAAACCTCCTTTCAAAAGGTACAACTATCTTCTTGCTTAATCCTCTTTTTATTCATTGCAGGGTGAATAATACTGTCCAACAGAGCAAAGTTCAGTTTGTTTACCTTCAGCTGGTTAAATTTCAGCAGGTCACTGTCACATGCGAACGAGGATAGTAAACGTCTCTGCTCCGACCGCCGCTCCGAGCCAGCCCGGGTAGAGGCGTGGACCTGTGCAGGAATACTCATACCCTGCAGGGAGATGGCAGAGTTAGATGTGTTCACCCACAGCAGGTTGACATATATATATATATATCACACCTATGATGTTTTACGTGCACTTTTTGCAGAATTTGATCATCACACTCACCTGTGTGTCGACTGGCGGCTCCTCTGACTGCAGCTTTGTGCTCTGAAGGTACTTTATCTTGTCCTTCTTGTCGATTTTGTAGTACCCCTCGCTACGCGCACAGCCGGTTATGTGGTCCCTCATGCCATCGTCTCGTCTCTTTTTCTTTACTCCAGGGATGTTGGTAGGTGCAGGGAAGTCAAGGAGGAAACTGAAAAAATGAGGCCTTGGAGCACAGCTGAGATGCCATAACACCCCTAAGTTCATCAGATACTAAATAGCAGACAAAACAGTTCCTCATTTTCACCACCGGAGGGGGCTGCTATGTGACACACACACACACACACACACACACACACACACACACACACACACACAAAACACAACACAAAACAACTATTAAAAAAGAAAGTAATACACTTAACATTTTTTAGAGTTATTTAACTGGGCTGATCATTTAAAATGATTTGTGGAGCACTTAGTAACTTTTGAACATCACAAACACACATTAAGATTATTATTATAGTATGCAACATTTGGTGTGAATCCGCACACGTTAAGCAGTAAAGGATATGAGGATGGTTGACCCAGAGCGTGTCGTTGAGCCAGTCATTGCCATTATCCTGTTGGAGCATCTTATCATACGTGATCTGCAGAAGCCGTATGTCTTCGTCATCTATGCCTTCGTTCCAGATGTCATACAGGATGGTCATCTCCTCAAACTCTGAGCGTGGGGTGAAGTATGGCCGGGGAGGCGAGGTGACAGGGGACAGGCTGCCCAGCAGCAGCTCTTCCCAGCCTCGCCGCGCCCTCCGCGGAGGCTTCACGACCACAGGTGGCTCTTCATCATAGGGCAGGAAGCCGTCCTCAGCGGGCAGGACCGTCTGGGGCTTCACCTCTCCTTCCCGGAAGTCCAGGCTCGGGTGGTTGGGGGACTTGGCGGATATCGTTTCCATGGATACATCGCCGAGATGTGTTTGGTGGGGCGGAGGGATGGACTCAGAGGAAAGCTCCAAAGACTCGTCAGCTGCAGAGACAGCTGGCGTCTTTTTGACTTTGGGTCGTCCAGGTTTCCTCTTTGATGCTGCAGTATCTGATGGCACAGGGACGTCGACAGTGAGACAAGTGGGCAGATCTTCAGGGACACTGGCTGAATGCTCTGCGCCAGCTGACAGAGCCTGGTTAGGCAGAGCGCTGATGGGCGGCTCCTTAAAAACAGGTCTATCGTCCAGGCTCTCAGAGGATATTTTCCTATTAAGCGTCAGTGCTGCGGGGTCAGGGAAGACAGGGGTGAAGGTTAAGTCTCTTCCTGGAGTGCGGGGGACTCCAGCACTAAGGACAGGGGACTGTGAAGGGTAGGAGAAGGGACTACCGGGGATGTGAGGGGAGCTGAGCAACAGGCTGCTGCCCGTCAGCGGGGCATCACTACCAGGTGTGATGGGAACAGTGTCCGTGCTCTGGGACTTGCCCAGACTTCGGGCACGCTCCATCAGGTCCCTGCCTGGCGTGCGAGGGATATCCTCATCTGTGGGGAGCCGGGGCCGCTGGGGGAGCTCAGGCAGGGGACCAGGGGGTGGATGAAGGAGGGAACGACCTTCTACCGCCGGGTGAGGAGGGAGGGGGAGGTGCATTAAAGATGCAGAGGCAGATTTGGGGACAGGTGTGTTTGCATCTACGTGGGGTGGGATTAATCGCCCGGGGGTGCAGGGTACTTCCTCAGGCTCTGCTTTACCTTTGGCTTTTGTGTCCTGGTCGCTGTCGGGCAGGGCACCTGTGGGAGTGGGTGGCCGAAGGTTCGCTACATGCTCCTGAGGTTCGGACTTCACTACAGGAACGCTGCCATCTACGCTGATGTTTCGCTCTTTGACTGCAAGACAAGAAAATAATTTAACATCTGACATACTGCAAAATGATAAATACCTTTGTTGACATGTTTGAGCTGAGTAACAGCAGACACTCACGTGGGAGGCCTTTGGGTGATGGCGGCTTCGGATGCTCCGTCACCTCCTCCTCAGGACTTGGAGGTCTGCGTTTGAGCTTGCTGCTCGGCTCCTCTCTGCTCCTCTGCTCCTCCTTGTCCTCTGGGACTGGTCGCGCAGGTGGGCTTGGTGCCACGGTCTCTGCCTGTGCATCCTCTTCATCCGAAGACGAAGATGAAGAGGATGAAGAGGATGAGGAGGTCATGGCCACTTTGCCTTCGGCCTCCACATCTTGTGCCATTGCATCCTCTTCCTTTTCTTCCTCCTCATCCCCTTCCTCTTCCGAGCTCATCTCGTACTCTGAGGAGTCTGAACTTGCTGCTGAAGAGTCTGAGCTGCTCTTGGAGGAAGATGAACTCTCAGCTTCTGCAAGACGTGGGGAAAAAATGATGAACTACAGGAAACAGACAGAAAGAAACAACCAACTGTTGCGTTTTTATATTTAAATATTTAAAGTACCGTCATCAGATGAATCTGAGGAAGCGCTCTCGCTGGATGAGTCTTCATCATCACCCTCCTCATCGCCACTCTCCTAAGAAATAATATGAGATCATAAAAATGTGTACAAAACACTATGTAAACAATCCAACAGATTTTTGGGACGGCTTACTTTGCCTGATGACAGCCTATCTGCAGCCTCTGTCTCATCAGGCTCCTCCCTGTCAGACAACGACTCCTCTTCCTTTTCTGACGTGTCCACCTCCTCCTCGCCCTCGCTGTCCAGTTCAAGTGGCCGGGAGTGCCGTCGCTTTGCAGATGCACTGTCGGCATCCATTTTGGAATCATCCGACGGGAGCTCGGCTGGGTCTCGATCCCGGTCTGACAGGAATAAACCACGAGATAAATTAGCTACCGGCAATTTCATGACACCAGGAAGAAGAAGAGAGGATAGCAAGTACTGATGTGTCGACCAAAGAGAGAGTTACCTTCATCCTCCAGGTCGTCATCCACTGGAGTGGATGGTCGCGCTCGTTTGTTGTCCCCTGCAGCTGCAGCCTCAGGCTTTCGTTTGACCTGAACACAACAAACAACAGTTTAACACCAACAGGCGGTGCAAGCTGTCGAAGAAAAAACAAACTTCCTCCTTGTCCATGTGTACTAAAAGGCACATTTCAAGGCGTACCTTGAAGGAGGGGAGGCGGATGGCTCCTCGCAGACCGATTCCCAGGCCCATTCCCTCGTAGCCCAGTCCCTCGCCTTTGTTCCAGTTCTCCAGCAGACTTGAACCCATTGTCTCTTTGGGTTTGGGTCTTTCTTCTTCCTTTCCCTCCGCACCCTTCACTGGAGTCAAAGACGCCTGAGGAGAAAAAGAATAGTTACCTTAAATAAAAACCTTGTAATTTAACTGAAGAATATAATTTTATACATTTTTGTGAGTGGATTCAGTTGACAGATCAATTTCCATGAACCACACATTGCTTCAGATATAAATGCAACTTAAGATTATTTTATAATAAGTCGATTATTTTCCCAGCTGATTCTAAAGGAGACACTGTTAACTTACTTGTTTTGACTGATCAACAGTCCAAAACCCAAAGTTGGTCAATTAGATACAAAGATATAAAACAGAGAAAAGCAACAGTCTCTCCCAACTGAGAATGTGGCACCAGTGAATATTTGGCATTTTATTTTGATAAATGATTCCAACAATCAATTGATCATCCAAATTGCTGTTTAATTTACATGATTAATTGGGTAATCTTCAGCACTATTTAATCACAGCAACACAGCCACCATCTGTTTACAACATCACCTTTTTGCCAACATTTTTTCCAGAATTATCAGCTGATGTTTTTAAGGTATTTCTTAAAATATAATATTTATGACTGATGTAAGATCCTTTGTGGATGTCGGATTGGTTAGAAAAAAACACATGTGCTTCATAGAGAGGTCGTTTTGATGGCTCTTTTTTTAATAATCTGCAAAATAAAACATGCTTTGGATGGCTTCTATGTAATTATATCATATAATATTGACTCTATTAGACTGTTTTGCCAATTTATTTAACAGGAGGTTTGAACGAGTATATTTTCCCCCACAAATATTGTGCATATCTGGAGAATTAAAGTTGGGCAATACAGAGAAAATCAAACATCACAATATTTTTTACCAAATACCTCGATATGCTCAATATGCTTTTCAGAAAATGTATACACAATTATATTTTTAAAAAAAACATCAGTAATGTGTAGATAATGATTAAGTGGGTAAAAGCAAATAATAGACCAGCTTCAACAGTCTGGTAAGTTCAGAAAATTACATCACTTTACTGTAATTCAGCCTTTAAAACCAGAAAAATCTATCTGTGATATTTTGACTTACCTTTGCTGAGCGCTCCTTCTTCTCCCACCAGTCATCAAAGGCTCTAAAAGCCACCACCTCCACCATTTTGCGGTTGAGGTCCCTCTTCATGATGGCCTTCAGCTCCTTGACAATGACCAGCAGCACACCCTCAACAGTGGCCTTGTGGGGATCCTCCTTTTTCGTCTCATATCCAGGAGGAGGAACAGTAGGGTTGAACTTTGGTATACTGGGATGCTGCCATTGTTGTCCGGGTGCTGCTGCGCCACCAGCAGGTGTAGCACCCATAGACAGGGGCGCATAGGGTCCCCCGAATGGCCCAGACGCACCACCGTCCATAAAATGTGGATAAGGATAGGGTCCTCTGGTCTGAGCGTAGCGACTCAGCATCTGCTGCTGCATCTGGAAGGACATGGGAACAGAGCTCCACTGTTCCCACCGCAAGCAGTTCATCAGCTCCATTTGCACCAGTGGCACCATGCTATGAGGGTAGGGACCCATGGGTGGCAGCATATGGTGAGGCACTGCAGGGTGACCGGCCAGGTGGGGGTGTCCCGTGACGGCAGAGTGAGCGGCGAGGTGGTGATGCGAAATCGGGAAGCCGGCCTGGTGCGGGAGAGGAGGGAAGCCAGGAGGAGGGATGGCAATGGTCTGCATCGGGGATACAGCAGAGTTTATGACGATGCCCTTGCCACAGTCACCGCTGGTGATCGGAGTCCCAGGCATCTCGTCGTCAGAGATTTCCATGTCTTCTCCTGACGACTGTTGACCCTGCGTGTAAAGGGGACAGGGAAGGTCAACATCCTTTTTTTTTTTTTTTTTTAAAGATATTTTTTAGGGTATTTTTTGCCTTTAATTGATAGGACAGCGAAGCGTGAAAGGGGGAGAGAGAGAGGGAGAGACACGCAGCAAAGGGCCACAGGCTGGAGTCGAACCCAGGCCGCCGCGGCAACAGCCCTATACATGGGGCGCCTGCTCTACCACTAAGCCACCGACGCCCCCAACATCCATTTTTCACAAGATGCACAAGTACAATAATTTGCTCTTTTCATCTCCATGACAACTGAGCAATCACCATCATCTCATGAAGACCTTGGGATGAGGTTGAGAAAGCCAAGGACAAAGCTAGTAAGCGGACCTTGAGGTAGGATTGCCAACCTGCCCTTTTAGCTTTAACAAGTGTTGTAGCCAAGACCACCTTAACTGAGACCAAGTCATGACCAAGACCAGTGCTTTTCCCACTTCTGTGTACAGGGAACATGCAAACCATAAGAACTTCTGAAATTGATCTCAAAGATCTTCATTCCCATTAAAGTTTATCCATAAAAAATAAATAAAATCCCTCTTTGTTCATCTCTTTTATTGCTTTACTGTATTTGCATATGTATAAGTGAAGCATGAGAAATATCTTGATAAAATAATTAAAATGCATTGCAGAGATATCTTGTATATTGGATTATTCCTTTGTTTTTTATGAGCAAACAAATACAAACACTAAGAAGCAGAAATCAACTTAACCATCTTTATTCCAGGGTTCATACAGCTTCAGGCAAGTTTTGAGGACTATTTTAAAGCCGATCAGAATGAAAATTAAGACCATTTTTTCCACTGATGAGCCGACATCAGTTACTTAAGGTTAGGGTTACTGAAACATAAAACATGATTTTTTTGTCTCGAGGCAAAGATAAGAGTCGAACAGACCTGGGAAATACCTGACGTTTGTTGGGAAGTCTCATTCTGCATGTGGGATTCCACTGCCTTGATTCCCATCGTGCCAAGTTCTTTTTTGTTTTGTTTTTAAAGATATGTTTTGGGGCATTTTTTAGCCTTTATTTGATAGGACAGACAAGTGTGAAAGGGGGAGAGAGCGGTAGTGACATGCAGCAAAGGGCCACAGGCTGGAGTCGAACCCGGGCCGCTGCGGCAACAGCCTTGTACATGGGGAGCGCCTGCTCTATCCACTAAGTCACCGACGCCCCCCATCGTGCCAAGTTTGAAAGAACCTCTCATGCCATGCCGCAAAATCAGATAATTAGACAGTCGATTTTCATGGAATTTGCACTTCCCTTTGTCGAGAGGACAGTTTCTGCTCTGAGCATCCCAGCTGGGAAAATATATGCGTGATGTTGATTCCGCTATCCAGATCTGTGTGATGTTAATGCAAAAGACATTCAATAAATTGTTACTTAAATATAAGAATTCAAAGGATTGCCATTTTCAGAAGCCTTATCTTAAGATTACTGAATTCAATACCTTTTAGAACTTGTTAAGGATCTGCGGGAACCTCGTATTCAAGACTTTTTTTGCACAAGCAATTCAGTGATTCCCCCGCAGTTGTGGTCTTACAAGCATTCTTAAAATAAAATCCTGTGTCCTCTGTCCGAGACTGAGGCAAGACTGAGAAAAATGAGGTCAAGTCTAAGACACGACAGAGATATTAAAAAGGACTCTTGGTCTCGGGACCAGGAGTGATCTTGAGCACTACAACACTGGCATTAATTATGGGCATAGTCTGACATTTTCTAAGTTTAAACCAGGAAATATCTGAGCAAGGAATAAGTAAACAATATCTCCACTCAATAACAATCTGCAGTACCATGTGCTGTGGACATATTGTTGTCAGTACCATAAAGTGTACTTTTAATAGTCAGTGAATCATTCAAAATAAGAGCAACAGATGATCTCAGTGCTGATCTGAGGTCAAAGTTTTGTATTCACACTCGCGCAGTCAAACACAGCTGACCCATGTCGTTGGTCAGCGTGTTTCCAAACAGAGCTGTTTGCTTTAGGCTTCAAACTCTTTGCTCTTAAAACCATAGCGCAAAATGTGAGCACGAGATATGTGCTGTCAAACACACCAGCTCTGAGTCCTCCTCCCTGCTGTTTATTATCATAAAAGGATTTCTGTCACAAGTGCTGCAGGAGTGAAACTATGGAGAGTAAACTGAGCAAGGGGAGTGGCGTCGTTATCCAAATGACCTGTTTGCAGTGCTTGCTTTGTGTTAACTTGAAATGCGAGACAGGCGACGCTGCGGCCAATCCTGACTGTCAGGCTCGGCAGAACCAGGAAGTGTGGTGTTGAATGGGGCTAACTGCCAAATTGTGTTTTCCTCCTTGCGAGCGTGTGGTGAGTGTTAGAAAGAGGAAACAAGAGTGTTCAATTCCCCAACAGCAGAACGGCTCTTATTTCTCCTTTCAAAGCACAGCGCCGAGTGTAGAAATACAGCAACACAGGCCAGATGGTGTTACTATGACTTCAAACAAGGAGATCAGCTTCATATGAATGTGAAGGTATTTGTAAAGCTGTGGGTTATGTTGAAAACTTTTCATTCATAACTTATGTCAACTGGATTTTTAGCATTTATTATACGCAGATTCTGAGACTATTTTGCTAACAAATACGCCTTTTTCAGGGCACAAACTCTGCTTATTAGTCATTTAAATTTGCTCTTTGAATCAAAATGAACATGGCAGCAGTCAAATGAAAAGGCAAACACCTTTTTTGTGGTGCCTTCATACAAAGACTGTTTCCTTTACAAGGCACAATGAAACAAAAGGGAAAGTTTACTACTACCATCATGCACTGAAACTAGACCTCACTTCCTGTGTCCTCAGTGTAACTGTCACAGCTGTGGGTAAACAGCAGCACCGTGCTACTATCATCTAATTAAGACTATCAACACGAGCTTTAGCGACATTTGGAGCCCCGGGGTGCTGTTACTTAACACACTGTAATATGCACATAATTCTTTTACATATAAACACAAGTTTCATGCAAATACAAAAAGCAAATCTGTCTTACCGTGTCCATTTTATCAGTGGGAGTGTGGCCTCGAAAATGTCCATCTTTGAGGTCACTGTTGCTCATCTTCTCCTGCACAGGAGAAGTGATTCTCTTGATCAGCGAGGCAGTTCCGGGTATCGGCTCTTCATCTTCCGAGTCTGGCAGTGGGGTCGGACTGATGTCCTCCAAGCCCGTGCTGGAGGGACGGGAGTTCTGCTGGCCGCCTTGGGAGCCACTTGTGTAAGGGGGAATTGGGGATAGCTGAGAGGACGAGGAGGAGATGGGACTCCCCTCCATTCGCACCTCAGTGTCCGAGTCTCGCTCCTCCAGGAACGGCAGCAGTTTTGTCCTTTTCCCCTTGAGGAGCATCTCAATGCGGGAATCCAGGCTATTGCGCTCTGGATCGAGCGTGGGGGAGCCAGGTGAGGGGCAGTGCTCTGGGGTTTGAGGAGGAGGGGTGGTCGGATGGGGCACGGGCTCTGGCGGGGGCTCTGGGATCGGAGGAGTTTCTGGTCTCTCCTTGACGGGTAAAAAGTCAGTGGCCGCTGCCAGAGGCGGCTGCGGTGGTCGGAGGTACTCACCCTCCCTTTGGGCTGGGTGATGGAAAGCAGGGTCTGACGGGGGGAACGCGGGGGGCAAAGGAGCCTGGTAGGGCGAGAAGGCAGACTTGAAGTTGGGTGTAGCAGGGGGAGGCGCTGTGTAGGTGTAGGAAGGGGTGGAAGGTGGAGGTTCAGGTGGGGTGAGTTGGTGCTGTTTGAAGGGAGCTTGTTCAGACGTCGTACTTCGGTACATGTTGCTGCGGTACTGAGGCCTCTCCGGTCTGCGGTTGTACGCGTCCTGGAACTTACTCTCATGTCTGCGAGATTTGTAACCTCCGGAGCTCTCGGCACGGCTGGACTGGTACGCCGGCGTGGACTGCCGACTGGAGAAATTGGAGTCTTGAGAGTAGGGTGTACCAGTCTGCCGTGGGGTATGGGGGGTCCCCTGGGACTGGGGTGTGTCCTGCCTTAGGCTGGAGTAGCCCGTCTCCAGGGACAGTGGAGTGGTAGAGCTGCTGGGTGGCAATGTTCCTCCAACAGCTGACACGCCGCTCTCCGACAACCTGCGGATGGGCTCGCAGGCCTTAGAGGAGACAAACAGGATCAGGATGAATCAAGGTGTCACAGGAAACATTCACAGAAACCTCTACCATCACAACTAAAAATCAAATAAGTCTCCAGGTGTCACTTGGAGGCTACTGTATATAAATTAATTCGTTTAAGTAGTTGGATGATTTTCGCCAAATGACCAACAGTGTACACCTGCACCTAAAAACAGCAGCTAGTGGATTGAGTATCTAGGCACAACGCCTGGGGGATCTCGTGCTACGAGGCTAAAGTGCACATTTCAGTGGCTTTGTGATTTCAGTCCACAGGCGAGGGTCTGGATAACATTTCCTCTGCGCTACTCCACCACCTGCTGCACTGATAACACGGATCACAGATAAGGATGTCAGCTCAGATTGGTAAATTATTTCTACAAAGTAACACTACAATTCAGAAATCGGCAGTCTGACCTTGGGAAAAACCAGCAGGGACTGGACTAAACTATATCACTATCTAGCTCCCACTGCCACAGTTAAGGGAACGATTTATAATAAACTCATGAACAAAAAAAGTTTTGCATATTGTTAGAAGAGATTTTACCAGCAAGGCTTCTGCCAGGATACGAGGGGAAACTTCTCTGGCCTCCTCTCCGCCAACAGGCAGGGTCTGCGGAGTGTAGGTGCCATTCATCAGGAGCTGGAAGTACCGAAGGCGATTTTCACCTGCAGAACGATAAACACGTGTGGGTCTGATGCCAAGTCTATAAAGCAGGCTTAATGCCAGCAGGATTTTTTAAAACTAATCTGGCAGTTTATGCAAAATGTAAACATTTGTAGATACACATAAGCAGTTTCATTTCTGAGTACACACTTCCCAATTATTTACAGTAGGAGCAACACAAACTATATATTGTTTCAATGCCTATATATGAACTGCAAACTGTAAAGCTAATCTGGGATGTTATGTAAAATACATACAGTAGATTTTATAATATAGTAGCTCAGACATGTCTTAATAGATCTGACATATCATACACAAAATGCAACAGTTATTTTAATTCTCATAAAGAATTAGCATTTTATTTACTTAAAAACGTGGGAATAATCCAAGAGAATAGCACGTGTGTAGCCAGTAATAAACAGCAATTATTTCACTTATTAAATAAACACAGACTGCCAGTCAAATAATAAATACTTGTCTCAAGAGGAATTAAAGTTGCAGTTCTGCATGAGTCACAAGCAACAGCAGCAGACTGAATGTTAACAGTGTTAAGAAGTGAAAAACTAACTCAAATCTAAGTGATTTCATTCAAATGCGACTCAACAGAGACCGTGTGAAAGGGAAGAGGACTCTGACAGATTGGTTTGTGTTTGTTTACAGGTCTGAAATTATGCACAGTGGGAGTACACAGCACCCTCAGCTCAGGGCTTGTGGGAGCAGGCGTACATTCAATGAAATTCAATTACCCCACGTTACCATGCAACGCACGTAAATGTACACACGTGACTGCTGTCCTACCAATAACCCAAAACTAGGCAACGTTTCACTCCGAGGACACGTTGGGCTCGTGCAGCAGGCTCGGATCGTGCGTAAATGTAGGTTACGCGTCTTTTCCTCAAATGACTGAATCACTGTTTACCTTTCGGGTCCAGCTCCACGTGGATGAAGTTTCCCATAACAGACGTCTTGTGCAGCGACTGCACGGCCACTTTGGCGGCTTTCACCGTCTCAAAAACAACTTTGGCTATTCCCAGGTGCTTTTTGTTCTTCGGGTTGTACAAGATCTCGACCTGCTCGATCTCCCCGAATTTCTTGCACATGTCGGTGAGAAATCCTTCCCTGATATTGTCGTTGAGCCTGGCGAATGTCACCTCCTTTGGAGGCACGGGGCCGATGTAGCACTCATCGATCTGGAGGGAGAATGAGAGGGATATCGTTATAGAGGTGCTGTCGGGTGAATGCTGCAGCGTGTGGGGTCATTTCTGACAGCTGTGATAAGAACAACAGAGCCGGAGTGGTTGTGATTAACATGCAAATCCAGTCAGCCCTCTGGCATCAGAGTAATGCATGTTATTTGGGTTTTAACAGCCCCTCTGATATCATAACTTCACTCCACATCCCGAAGATGAGTGAAGGGGGTGTGTCTGCAACTTTTGACAGCCCCCGTTTTCCACATGGACAAAGCTGGCATCCTGTCAGAGGAGATACCTTAAATTTGGGCACCGGTAGATCCGTCTCTTTGTACTTAGTCCAGAGACGACCGATCCTCGGATCCCGGACGATTTCCACCGGTGCAATCCCAGGGTTCTGCAGGAGAGGAGGGGGACACACAACACTTGTTATCCATCCCATTCACAACTTCACACGGCCAGAACTTGTTGCAAAGTAGTTTCACACGGTGGTGGATTAAAATGAACACCTCCATCACGCCGTGTAAGATGCAGAGACATGCCCGTGGCCGGCCACGACAACACAGCCACATTGTAACCTATCATGGAGGTCGGCTACTCGGTTACTATTGTAGCCGTGTAGCCGCGTCACACACGGTCCACTTACGGGCATACTGAAAGTCTGTCCATCGTAGCGATACAGTTTGTGTGGTCCCTTCTTCAGCGCCGGGTCGATGATCAACTTGTAACTTCTCCAGTGGTGACTCCGCTTCTCCGCCGAGCCGCAAACGGGATGACTGTCCATGCCGTTCGCCAAACCTGAAACGACAGGCAGCGACAAGGAGAGGAGAGCTATCGTGAGGCAACGCTAAACACGGTCCCGTTACCAGCCCCCAACACTTTAAAACAGCCAAACGGTACAGATGCATGACTTTGGTGGCGGGGGGAACCCAGGGGAGAGCGAAAACGGGATCTATAGCGTAGATCCCAGTTACGGAAAACAGGCATTAGGAGGGCTGGAGAAAGAGGAAAAAAAGAACAAGCTTACTTGAACTCTGCTTTCTGCCATGGTCTTCGTTCAATCTGTTTCTCTCCCCTGGCTTGGACATGGTTCGTCCGATCGAGTGATTTTTCTTTAATTGATGAAAAGACGGAATCGCTCTCCTTTCGCCGCTTACATTACATGATTTAGCTTGAAGAATACTGCCTCCTTTTCGGCGAGAGCCAACACATATTGTGTGCCTCTGGTCTGTAGCTTCTGTCTCTCCCACAATACACCGCTAGGCTTGCCCACCTCCGATGCTAGCCGCACTTTCGCTACAAACTTATTTGTATCTGCTGGATATTTACTAACGACATCGCCGTATATTAAATTACTATAATTTTAAACGACTGAAACGGCAACGTTTGTATGTGTACATTATATTATTATAACCCTGGTGACAGCTTTGTGTCGCTAAACCTCCAAATCATTTTGTGTGGAATCTGCGCATTGCATTTACCCAAATGGCAAACACAAGCTAGACACAGGGGGCAATATCTTCTAAACTGTCACTAAAGGCTATTAAAATGTGGTTTTTCGTGTGTGTACATACGTGTCGTCGATTTCCAATTCAAACATGTCGAGCCATATTTGAAAAGCAAATAACTCCGCTGCTGTAGAGCTAGTTGTTGACTGCTAATGTGAAATGTCTCACAGGAGTGAGTGTAATACGAAACTCTGTTGATAAAAAGCCTGAATTTAGCATTCATGCTAATGCTAACAGCCGTTGGAACGCGGAGGTTTGTTGCATCTCTTTCTGTCAGTTGGGCTAATCAACACCAACAAACTAGTGCCAACCGTTGTGCTGGATGTCGTTTAAGTGTTAAACAACCGCGGAGCTTTTAATAATATTTAATTTTTTAAACATTTAACATTTGCCGTTTTTATTATATTTGTGTATATTGTCGACTTAAGTGGATTTTGCTTGACATTGCCTGGTGTTTTGCAGTGCTCGGGCAATTGGCTGGTTAACAGCGGCAGCTCGGCGGGCCAATCAGAGCGCAGCAGCAGAGGAGCTGTCTGCTATTAGAGGCACGGCTCAGGAGTCCTTCAACAGAGAGCAGAGAGAGGGGGCCGAGCGCTCTCGGCAGCCATTTTCCTAAAACAGGACTCAATGGCCTATATGGGTTTCCTTTGTTCCAAAAGGGATCTTACACTTGATTTCCTCATCTCTCACGGACTATGATAAAACTATGATTCCTCCTTTTAAAGGATTGAGAAGAAGGAAGAGAATGTGCTGGATGTAATACCCTGTGACATCTTGAGCCTTTTTTCCTCTGCCTGGAATCCATCTTTGTCTTAACTAGGTCATGGCACACCCATATAATAGTATTTATATTTCTTAAGTGAAAAGAAACCAAATGTTGTGAATAAACAGCTGTATGATTTTGGAGATGTTACATTAAGGGGGAAAACACAGTTAAAGTGACAAAGTGTAGTGTCTGACTGTTGGCATTGCACTTATGGCCTTGTATGAGTAGCAATAAGTAAGTTAAACTCTTTTATAATCATTTTGGTATTTAAGTAAATGTAAAAATGTGAGGCATGCAGTTACTGTTATTAAAACGTGTTTACTGTCAATTTATTTATTGAGCTATCATCAATTTTGGCATCTGTTACAGACAACTTTATTCAATATGTTCACTGCATGCTGACATATAAATATACAGCCTATACAGTCCAGGTTATATACATGTATATATGCCACTGCTCCTCAGCTGATACAGAGAGCAGGCCATGGGTAACTAATGGCCTTTTGCAAAATAGTTTATTATGCTGCCTGTATTTCTGACTGTTGATTGATAACCTATTCACGTTGATTAATGACTTTAAACACTTTCCTCTCACAACAGCAACGCTTAACACCCTGGTGGCTTGTGTTGTACCCTGCCTACAACTGTGGAGACAACTTCAAGCACGGTTAGGTTTGTGCTGTCCAATTGCCATTTAAGAACCAAACGCGTCCAAAGTGTAATCATCGGCTTGACCTTGCTTCAAGGGCATATTTAAATGTCTTAAGAAGCACGGTCAGGCACCTTTTGTTACAGTTTGTACAACGTGGGAAAAAAAATTAGACTGCAAAGAGGAAACAGATGGAGGGAAAACTCTTAGGGTGAAAATATTTACCTCAGTACTTTGGTGAAATGCAGTTAACAGGCCTAAACGCAGGGGCAGGAGGAATGTTTTCAGCTCCATCTTCGGATCCTCTAATAATGGCATTAATAAGGGGTGGGATAGCGTCTCCTGCAAAGAAAGGAATCCATTAGCACGAAAGATAGAGAGCTCTTTTGAAAACTTTTTTTTTGATCAGTGCTAGGCATTGCCTCTCAGCCAGCGAATATGCATCTTCAAGCATCATCTGTGTGGGCAATATGCAAACCATCTCCTCTCTCTCCTTGAAGACAGGATTGCAGTCAAGTATAACCTCGACATTTCTAACTGAGCTACATCAAATAAAACCCACAAGGAAATGTTGTGTTTGAAAGGTAATGGATTTTGAGCTATTTCACTTCATTTTTGCCAGTTTATATGTCTACATGTATACTTATTCTAACAGAGGACAGACAACACGAACATTAATTAATTGTGGTTAAAACGTTACCAGCAAAACTATATTGACTTTTGTTACATTTAACTGCATATTTTTTTTTATCTCTTTGATTGATAGTGCAAACTTACAGTTAGGATTCAAAACATGTAATCCAAGCTTTAAACGAGCAAAAGAATCTTATTGGGAGAGAAATCTTGTAAATTTATCTGCTTCCCTTTGTCCAAAAAGAGACGTTTTGGTGACAGACTGTGAAGGCTACACTTGCTCAATGGTTTCTCTGCTGTTCTCTTGTCTCAAAATGGCTTCTTTACAGACAAAGGAGAGCACTGTGCTGTGAAATGTTGCTGCGCCATAACTGGGAGAGGCTCGTGCGCTCGGTGAGACAGCCTCGCTCTCGGGGACATTTTTCTCCGTGATACAACAAGGAAATCTCCACACCGACCGACACTGGGGTGATTTTTTTTGTACTCGAATGGGTGTATGTTTATCAAGAAGTAGTAAAATACAAGAAGTCGACGGTGCGTGAAAAGGAAGGAAACGTTATAATACAGTGGCGCGTTCAGGCTGTCGGTTGCTGGGCTGACTCGCCCTGGCAACGGCAGTAATCCGAGAGCTCTGGACGGTTGCCATGAGAGCTCGAGTGTGTTGTTGCAACCCCCACACTGCCATATAAGGTCATCAGGAATCCTCTGCAGCAGCCCTGTTGTTTTGTATATGGGTGAAAATAACACGGGGTGCTTCGGGCTTTTACGCGTGCACTCTGGCTCGAGACAAAGACCGGCGGATCACTGGCATTTCAAGTGCTGCACATCAGATAAAAGTAATAAGATACGATTATATCTTTTGGTCGGTACAGAATTTAAAATAGAAGTGGCCGTAGTGGTGGTGGGGGTCTATTTTTTTGTTTAGCCACTTCGGTGCCATTTTACGCACACTATTTTTAATGTGTGAGCGTGGGTAAAGTGTAGTGCTAATACTATGAGAACACACAAAGCTGCAGTCGGTATGTCAGAGGCCTGTTTTTCTTGTTATCCACTCCTAGCTCGGGCTGCCAAGTGCGCGCGTTCCTCCATTTGCAGGTCACGAGGCTGCAGAAAGCATTCCTCTCTGTCCTCTGTCCAAACCCTGCTTTCCAGACCCCCACCCCCACTGCAATGGAGACTAGATTGTGAAGTAGGTTTTATGTGTGTAAAACAGGGGAACATTTTTCGTTTAAATCCGCCAATGAGGTTATTTATAGGCCTTTGTTTTAAAAAAAAAAAAAAAAAAAAAACCTCCCCGGTGGGTTGCGCCATTCAGCTTTGCGCGCCGCTGACAGACTGGAATATTCCACACAGAGGATTGGCCTCTCTTCTGCAGGACAGCTGTCTCTCTGCACGGCGACAAAAAAACTATTTTTGACAACTGTTCTTTGTTAATTGATGAAAACAGGGGCTGTACACGTGTGGATATTTTGTACACCTTCAGGACAATTTAATATCCTTTATAGGCACCGCCATTCATATGTTAGGCTGCCAGTTTCACCTTGTAAGTCAAACAAGCACTCTGTTTTTTATTATTATAGGTATGTTTCATAGCTTGTGTTACACCATATTGTATTGTAAAAGCATATGGGGCACATGAGAAGTGTTTGTGGCTGTTTCCGTGGAGTAAGAATAACCAGGCTGTGAGGAAACCTGCTGTACAGGCTGCCCTTTCTTTCTGTCTTTCCTTGTAGGCTCAGCTTTTTACTCTGACGGATTGTTCACTGAAATCAGGTATTCCTTGTGCTTTGTGTTGTACTCTTGCTTACTGAAGGATTTTTCCCATGCAGATTGGTGGTACTGTATTTCTTTTATTTAAAACCTTGGCTCTTTGGTAACTGCATGTATTATTAGTGTAATATTCCACAGTATGGTTTGTGATTTAGTCTCTTACTTGGCTATATTATAACATGTCTGTGTCTGAGATCTTTAAATAAATAGACTATACACTCATTTTTATGTTTTATTGTTTTGGAAGTTGTTATTCTAATGAAGTTGCATTGCAGTTCTACTTTCAAACGAGTTTAGGCCCATGTTTAAAACAGTATTCTACCCTGTCATGACATACAAGATACATACTACACTAAAATACACAATGAACATAATTCATGCTGCAGGGTGACATAACTGTAGGAGCAATTTGCATTTTTGAAATAGGTGTAATTCCATTTTTTTTAAATTATTGCAGTGAATGTGTGTTTTGTGGCAAAATACTTTAGTGGTTACATGTTTTCTTAAAATAGGCAAAGTAAAGGGCAGTGTCAGCTCATCCTCTTAAAGGGACAGCTTGCGCAAATTTTCACCACTCCTACCCCACTAACTGCACATTTTCCCACCCGTGACCACTGAAATTTAACCTTTAAGTTAGGCTTTGTAGCCTCCGTCAGTGTGAGTTTGGCTGCCTTTATGAAAGAAGAAATGTTCCAGACTGAGAGTGAATCAAGACAAATCTCAAATGCAACATTTGTGTGTGTTATGTAAGCTCATTCTGTGTGATCTGCTCCCTCCTGACACCCACTGAAGCTTATTTCTGTTATGAGCAATCATCCACTGTCGACATATGCTGTAATCACCATGAGCATTCTCAATCATCCATTTTATGTGATACCAAGTAGTGACTCAAAGGCAACTGGACTGAATTTGTAAGCCTACACTGCACATCCATTTGATTTTGATCACTCCAAGATGCACCACATCTGGCTCAACCATCGTTCTAACACTGACAGGACATTCCTCATGCCCTAAAGCAGCCCGTCTGCCTCACACACACACACACACACACACACACACACACACACACACACACACACACAGCCTCCCATTAAAAAACAAAAAAACAAAAAACAAAACAGCACATACTGTACCTCTGAATGTTATCTCCAAACCAACCACTTTTTATTTTGCTCATTTAATTAGTTTGATCCTGGTTAAAGATGTCCGTACATTGCACCCTGGGACATGAGAGAATAGTTTGTCCTGACGCCCAATCTGTGATGATGTCACCGCTGTGTTCAGCCATACAGGATGAACAGAGAAGTATGACTGACATATGGCTTGGAAATACCCCTGGGGACTCATAATGGGATGACATTATAAGAAAAATATATATTTTTTTACCAACTGCCTGAGTAAATTCAGCATATTGACTGTTTGCTGAGGATTTATTCAAAGCAGGGATGTTCAACTTGCTTTGAACGAGGGCCAGTTTTGCGAAATGACAGGAAGCCAGTAGCAACTTAATGATCAACATTTATAATTAATACATAAATAATAAGCTCAGACCTTTCTTTGTGGGTGTAGGGGATCCTTTCCTGGCACATTTTTTTGATAAACAAGCCCTGTTTTTGTGCTTTTTATCCACTTATTTACACTCAAAGCACCAAAACATTCCCAGTGTGAATCAGTTTATTTTAACTGTGAATCAGAAAATGGTGAGCGAGACACCCGGCACCAGATCACAGGCCAGATTTGGCCCACAGGCCGCAAGTTGAGTGTCACTGATAAAAGCTAAGACTTTGAACTATATGTAATCATTGATCAGAATCAATAAAAATCATTGTACCTCATACAAGAGAGTGCTTTTGGTCAGTGACCATACACATTAGATTGACATTTAATGAATTACCATTAAAGGAATGTTCCATATTGATTCAAAAAGCCACCCCTGACAATAAAATGAGTGGGCAACCCAAAATAAAATACACACACACACTATATTTGAAGAATCTGAGAGAATTAAGCAGCTACTTTTCTACCTGTCATGTTATAATGTGTGTTTTATCTAAGAAGAAGAGTAGCTGGACTTTTACTGGTCTATGTTCCTGAGAAAGCAGGTTCACACAAGTAAAAAGCTCTAATGTAAATTCAAGTGCACACACCCAGCCTTTTCATTGTCATCAGAGCATATCCAAGCTGCATATTCATGACTTTGCAGATAACAATCCAGAGATCTGACAGTGTTCAAAAAAAAAAAAAAACCAACAACGCTGACTTGACTTCAGCATTAGAGGTGAATATTTTCGGTCTTATCTCACATGCACTCTGTGGATGGAGGCAGTGCTTCAGATGGAGCGCCCACCCAGAAACTGAAAACATAGGCATGCAAAAGAGGAAGTGGGAGCAACTACACTCAAACTGCTACACATGTGCAACTCACTGTTCTCACACAGAGGTGCTTTCAGTGTGCAGACTGATAATAGGACAGGAGAGGAGTGTAGGGGGTCAACTGGAAACAGCCTCAATGTGACAGGAACAGGAAGTGGTGAGCAAAACCAGCTACCCGGTAAAACATGAGGCTTGTCTGTTCCTCTCTCTTGACGCTGCCTGTGCATCACCTCAGCCTCTCGAATGTACATTCATCAGGCTTTGAGATGTTTTTGACTTAAATGTGGAGGGAGGATCTTCAGCCCCGTCTCGCCTGACACCTGTTTGACTGTTTGGAGGAGAGATGACACAAAAAAGTGCTGGGACTGCCAATGGTACCACTGCCAAGAAGGGAGATGAACTTAAAATTGTGATAGTGGGAGATGGAGGCTGTGGGAAAACATCACTGCTGATGGTTTATGCTAAAGGTGACTTTCCAGAGGTAAGAAAGCTTCAGTGTCATGTTAGGTGCCTCATCTGTTGACACTGTGTGTTCTTTTATTAGTAAAGTTCCTCTTACTATAATCAAGACTCTAATAATGTTGAAATTTAAACGTATGTCAACTCTTTATCAGTCCAAAATGATCAAAATACATTTCCTAATATCATAGAATTCACTACAAAATAAAAGTACAGCTGTGTCATAAAATGGACTTCTTTCTCCTGTGTGTCAAAAACAGAAATATGCTCCGTCAGTGTTTGAAAAATATGCCACCACCATCTCTCTGGGAGGGAAAGAGATAAAGCTCAACCTGTACGATACAGCCGGTAAGACTCTTCATCAAAACTCACCTCACTTTTAAACATATTTATTTCTACTGTCAGTACATTTCACACAATGTGGAGAGGCACCAGGGTTTGGAACATACTGAGCAAAGTGTCATCGACTCAGATTGCCAATAATTTTATATATTTACCGTATTGTGAGACATGAAAGTTTGGAAATCCTCCCGCTGGTTGTTCGGGTTTTATCTTGATGTCCTGACACTGACAGGCACAGAGGAAGTGGTAAAGGTCGTTGTTTACGTCAGGGAATCGTCGACATCAACTTTCAGGAACTGACCAGCTGAAGCTGGATATTAATAACTACTAAAAGGTGTGGGATCACCTGTAGAGGCAAATATTGTAGTGAAAAACAAAACCAAAATCATGTTAAATCCCCTTTCCCCTCTTGAATTAAAGTTGTGCTGAATTTGTACTTTAACATGTTGTGAATTATACCTGAGTTACTGTATTTTTATAGCCAGCGACCAATAATAGAGTCAGACTAATATTTATCATCCTATATATTCTTATTATTAGTTCACAATAAACCAAAATCACCTTAAAACAAAGGCTGCTATCATTTGCTGATAGTTTATTTTAACACTGATCAGATTCTCAGTGAATGGGCCTTAATTCAGAGTATTAATATTTATAGTTAATAGTATATTAATATTAATACTTTTTATCTTATTTAACTAGTGTCCTTCCACAGTTTTTCCACAGCTTTTTATAAAACAAATACTCAACATGTTTTTTAATTAAATTGCATTTATATTCGGCACATAAAACTATTGAAAACTGCCCCATTTTCTGTAGGTGGTACCAAAAGCTAGGTATCAATTTTGCACCAGTGTCTATTCAGACAACACCCAGCTTGACTCCACACAGTTGTATTTCTGTAGTGTATAAAACATGAAGTACCCATGAGAGCGGAACACTTTTAAAAGCCATTTCATTTATCAGAAAAACCCACGACACAGACTGTGCCTGCAGCTTATCTTTTGTATAATTGCAGCAGGGTGCCTTACATCAGTGTAAAAAGGAAGCCGAAGCCAGGATGTGGTTTTATATGTCTATCCTAACTTGGTAGCATTCATCATATCTTTGCACTCAGGCTGTTGCATCGAGAGCAGACAGCTTTTTGTTCACTTCTCAGGAATTGTGTGTGCACAGTTTTACATTCATCAGCTAACATGTATTGTGTGTGTGTGTGTGTGTTTTTTTTTAGGGCAGGATGACTATGACAGACTGCGGCCGCTTTCATACCAAGAGGCTGATCTGATTTTAGTCTGCTTTGATGTGACCAACCCTACCAGCTATGAGAATGTCTTGATAAAGGTAATCATTACTACGGTGCATTAACAGCGTGCCAAGTTAACAGTTTCGGGTTTGCTGTTCAAATTCAGTTTGTAAATGATTGTTAGAGTCAGGTATGTTGGTGTTGGCTGCATTCTCTTAGCTATGATTAACTCACGCAACTGAGCCTGCATGTGGACATTAACCCCCTCAGCAGCAGTGCATGCAGGGACTTTCTCTTTCCTGTAATCTTTAAGCACAAAGTGGGGTGTTAAAAAGGACACACAACACCCCAGATACTTTCACTCTTATTTTGTTTGTTTACCCAGTGGCACCCAGAGGTGAAGCACTTCTGTCGGGACACTCCGGTCATCCTGATTGGCTGCAAGACTGACCTCAGGAAGGATAAAGAGTGTTCAAGGAAGCTCAAGGCCAATAATCAGGCTCCCATCACTTACACACAGGTGAGGCTGAGTGCAGACATTTAGTGAGCTATAGGAAGAGGCCCTTTGCTTCAGGTTACAGGATGTTCACTACGACATGCAAGAGGAAGCAGAACCTACAACCACACTTAAAGGGATAGTTCGGATCTTTTGAAGAGAGGTTGTATGATGTACTTAACCATAGTTGGTGTATTACATGCAGTAGATGGTGTTGAGCATGTCTGCAGTTTGGAGAAGCAGGTAGGAGTACCACTATGGAAGCTAGACAATGTTAATGGTTATGCTCTTTACAAAGCCACCAGACTCCATAGACAAAACCCATAATTTTAGCTTGCTGAACATGAGAGCTGCTGGTCTACCTCTGCTTTGATTAGTTAGTTTGTTAGTGCTATTGTGTAATTTTGGTGAATCCGAATGAACCCTTTCAAACGCCAGAGTCACTCAGTAACACAAAAAACCTAACTGATCGAGGCAGTGGTACACCAGCAGCTCCTGTGTTAAGCAATGTTAAATGAATGTTTTTCTCAATGGAGTCTGGCTTCCAAAAGAGTGCTGTAACAGCTTCAGTTTCCCATTGGAAATCACAGTTTAATGGTGAGGTAAAGCAGTGAAAATATTCTAAATATAGTGTACACTTTAGCTGCTATAGATTATTTTTAGATGGGACTTTTTTAGGGAGCTGAAATACATTTTTCCGCAGCCCCCCATTCACAGCAGTACATTGCCTGGCTTCCTCGTCAGCACTCCGGCCTGCTTCTCCAAACTATGGCCATACTGACCGCCATCTACTGCATGTAATACAATCCACCTTTAAAAAAATCCAAACTATCCCTTTAACCACAGTTTCAGTGCAGTAACAAATCTCTCTTGAGTGTACATGTATCTTCTTTGTATCTGTCATACAGTCTAATTCTTGGTGTTCATGTTGGGCTGGTTTTGCTTGCAGGGCGAGGAAACCCGGCAGCACATGAACGCAGAGCTTTACCTCGAGTGTTCAGCAAAGTATCAAGAGAACGTGGACGAGATTTTCAGGGAGGCCACCAAAAGAACTTTGGCCTTCAATCGGAAACAAAAGAACCACAGGAGAAAGAAGAAATGTGTCCTCTTGTGAGGTCAACATAACAGATTCTTGAGGACGTATGTGCACTGAGAGTGATTGGACATCAAGAAACCAAAGATGCTCTGTGTCCCTAGGCAGATGTGGGGACAGCTGTATGACCACTGGATCAGAAAGCACTTATCAGACCCTGTCAGTGAATTTGCAGGCCTTTACTGTCACAAGGAAATGACTTATGACGTAACAGGAAGGACGATTTTGCAAGAAGGGGCAGGGTGGGGTGCAACTTGAAATGCCTTCTTTCATTGTATTTTACATTTGTATGTGACATACATTATTTTTTTTTACTGATAGAAAGCTTTGTGTCATTTCTAAACTAGTTTTATTGAGATGTATATGTGTATATGTGTTGGAGGAACTTTAACAGATAGTTCTTGTGTTGTCAACTCAGATTTTTCCAATTGTTTTCATAATGCCGATTCAAATGTATGAATCTGGCTTCAAAGCTGCTGGTAGGTAACATATTCCCCTGACAGGATAGTTGTTGAAATTTATCATGGTACTGTAGCTTTAACAGTATTGAGTAACAGGGTTAGTTCATTTCCAGTAAAACAAAACACTGAACTAGAATTTGTTTTGGAGCTGTGTCAACTTAAAGCAAGGTGGGCTCTTATCTTTACCAACAGCGCCCACTAGTGTTGGAAAAACTGCATGTGTGCAGTGTGACTGCACAATTCAGGTATTTCCACACTTGTCACACTGTATATTGAAGAAAAACTGGAATAAATGCGAATATTTTCTGTCCAATTGCACAAGAAACACAGAAAGCACAACCATTTTTAATGAGGTCTTTAATTATTAATATATATATTTTTTACAACAATGTACACAGATTGAGAAACTGTCATCTGTCTCTTGTCGCTGATCACACTCAGGCACAGGTCACAGTCTCCACATGAAACGATGAAAACATTGTTTAACATTGGCTACATCGTCAAAAATGAGGAAATCAAGTTGTTTTGTGCATTCTGGCAGCTCTCGCGTCAACTGTAACGTTTTGGTCTGTAACCCGACATGCTTCAGTTTTTCCCTTAATAAAAGTGACACAGAAATAGTGATTCTCTCAAGCGTGATTGCTTTCTGGGACGTGATGTAGAAAACGCTACCATCTTTGGATATTTCAAAATAAAATGACCTTCTTTTTTTTTTGCTGTGACAGGCTGGAGGGAGAATAAGGCATAAGAGACCAGACACCACCACTACTAGTACTACAACTGTTGGAACCCATGTGAACTCTTCCTGAAAACACAAATGGACCCTACTTTGAAAGCATCACACAGGAACCAGACGACACTACAGTTAGGGATGGGAATTGAGAACCAGCTCTGTTAACAGTTGCAAATTGCAAACAAAGTCAAATTAATGCGTCTATGTTGCTGGAAATTTGCAACATGAAGGCCCAAAGTGTGGCTTCATTTCACACACATGCCTTTTTTCTACTGTTTCCACACTGTGTTCAGACTTAGAGATACTTTAGCAGTTGCGTTGACGCTGAAAATGTGTGAAGGCCTGTTTTTTTTTCCACACAGAAAACTGATCAAGCATCAATAAGGGAATCAATTAAGAATCCGACAGATAGGCAGAGTCAATAATGGCACTGGTATCCATAAAATTTTGTCAATTTCCATCCCCAACTGCAGTGAACTACACCAAAAGCTCCTGATTTGGCCATGAATTCATACAAATATTTCATTTAGCATGTTAATTTGAATTAGAAAAACAATGACGCAGCACATTTTTAATCACCCTTATGCATCTCAGTCTTACAGTACCAGTGCTAATAGCAGCATTTGATCATAATACATTTCTGAAATGTCACATTACGAGATGGGGACGAGCAGCGTGTCGTCTGTTTCAGCACAGTGATGATAAATCTCTGCGCTCTGACTTCAAGTGTTAAACTGAATTTAAAACTCTACTCGTAAATAAGCGTGAAGCAAGAGTTTGAGTGTTAGTGATATATGATAAACCTACGACAGTGTGTTAGCATGATGTTTATGAGAACATAAAAGTGTGACTGATAGGGAGTTCTCGTGAAAACCCACTCTAACATTCACAGGGAACAACCTTTCTTGTAGAGACAGTACAAGTTTAATGTTTGTGTTCATGTGACTTAGCCGGATCACCAACTTTAGGCGTTAGATCGTTAAAAAAAAAAAAAAAAAAAATCAGTTATGGCTTTTGTAATCGCTGCCTGAAGGGAGAAACAGTGTCACATTCCCTTGTAGTCCTTACAACAAAAAGCAGACTCAAAGAAAAGACACCAGAGGGAGATTAGTTTCTGAAATTGAAGGGCAGTCAAGTATCAGGTGTGTGTGTGTGTGTGTGTGTGTGTGTGTGTGTGTGTGTGTTTTTGACCTACATTTGTCATGATTAGTAAAAAGTACTGGTTAGCAGTGAGATAGCACAACAGGGAGTTCAGAACTACACATAAAAAGTTAGATAATTCGAAGCGCAGTGCCAAGTTTTCCGATTTTGTTCAAGCCAGAGAATTTGACCGGTGCTACTTCACAGAAGTATGAAGTACGTGACAGACGTTAGGTCTTCAAAGGCAAACTGTATTCTGTTCTGTCGACTGATGCTACCTGCCCTCTTTTAGTTGCATATGATTTGAACAAAAGTCTCTTTGACGGATTCATGCGCTGACACAAACACCCAAGTAAACACACACATTCTCCCCACTCACTTTTTTTATGTACAGGATAAAGCGACAAACTGTTCGTCTGTCAGGTGAACACCACTTTGTGTTGTGACCGACTGTGCGGCAACATCGATGACGACGAGTCACTGGAAAGCAGAAGCCTGTTGGCCAGGTACTTTGGCTGGATGCTGCTGCTGCTGCCATCAAAGCCTGAGAGAAACAGTGGTTTCAGCTCTGTCTCCTCACGGCCTGTTTGCACTGTGGTCAGTCTATCAAGCGATTGTGCGTGTTGCTTCAGAATTACTGGCCATTTGTAGGAATCTGAGGTGGGTTTTTTGTTTCAGTCATTTTTCTGCACCTTCTCCTGGTTTTTCTGAACTTTTTGGTGGACGACTTTCAAGGTGGTGAGAAAATTTCCCAGGAATAGGACGAGAAATGTCAGCGCCAGCATGAATACCTGAGAGAAAAAGGAAACAGGTTTTTTAAGGTTTTATTTAGAGACAAGTCACGACATGCATTTAACAAAACTGTGGCTAAACCTGGATTTTGAATTGTTCAAGGGCTTGGAGACGTTAAAGGTATACTTCACTCGCAAAATGACCATTTGTATATCAATTACTCACCACGTTATATTGAATTCAGTGAGAGTACTTTGTTTTTCTTGTGTGCCTCCATGGTGAACAGAGAATCAAAAACTGTATCACAACATCCTTTTAAAAACTCTCATTTCAAGTCTAATTTCCAGTAGTTTGTTCAGTACTTTCCAAACATGCATTTCTGCTAAAACATGACGATTCAAACACTTCTGCCTACAAGTAGCCTGCCCTAAGCGCACAAGTGCGTATGAGCCTCGTTTGAGAGAAGTGTTCAAACGCATGCTCATGCCCAGGCGTGCTTTTCGGCCATGCATGAGACTGTTTCTGCCGACGTGTCTTAAACTGCAAGGTTTTAGTGAAAATGCACGTGTTTGGGAAGTACTGAGCATACAACTGGATAAATTAGACTTGGATTATACTGCATGAGTTGTGTGAGAGTTTGTAAATGGATGTCTTGATGTTGTTGAAGATAAAGAATGTCAGCATTTTTTGGATTCTACATTCACCTCAGAGGCATGCAAGAAAAATGACATTTTCTATATAAATTCAAGATAATACGTGGAGGGCAACTGATATGCAAATGATCACTTTGCAGGTGAAGTATTACTTTAACTAATAGGGGATAACAGTCTTCATCAACTACATCAGACTCTATCACAGGTCATTTCAATAAAGAAATTAAGTAAAGCATGTGTGCTGCATGTGTCTGATGAGACAAACTTTCCCTGCACATCTTTTGACTCAATTTCAGTGGCCAACTTAATATATCACCAACTTATGCTAACATGGCCTCAAATGAAGTCTCGTGGACACTGCTTAGATACAGCAAAATGAACAGCAGCCTGTCAAACTTTCGTTCTTCTGCCCTGATGTGCCTCTTGACATTTAAGCAATAGCTCTACTGATGCAGTCCTTACCTGCCACTCCTTACAGTCCTCAAGCCTTCCCAGGCGAAACAGGGTCACTGAGTTGTAGAGCTGCCAAAACTGTGAAAGAAGAGACATTATCTTTCATAATGTTGCTGTTCGCTCCGGTTGCACAAGCTCGTTTCACTTTGATCCACATCTTTCTCCTCAGCCAATGCAGTCTTTCAAAAATGCTACATTTGTGCAGCTCTGTGCTTTTAAAATTTTACAACTCCATTCATGCACTTAATGCAGATCAAACAATGAATACTGGTGTAAACTGAATTGCAAAGATCAATGTCCTGATTTTAAGAGGAGACGCTACAGATGAATCCGGTATTATAATCAAAAGGAACATCTTAGACCTCTATGAACCAAGAAAGGATGTCACCCTGTAACCTCCACGGATGATTACTTAGATGTGTTTTTCTATTACAATTTTTCTTAAATTTTATGTTTACATATGCAAATGAGTATCTAATCAAATATGCATCAATTGACATACATTTCCAAAAAGAAATCTGAAAACTGGATCAAGCCTGGTTAAAAAATCTTATTTAATTTTGTTAACATATTAGAGTCAAAGGTTTTTTTTGTGAATTCAAGGTAAAACGTGAAGGATAATTGATCTACAAATGATTACTTTGTCAAAGGTTTTTACAGAGGGAATTCTGGATATCTGTTTTCAATATTCCATAAATATAAAAATACTGTCAACAGCTATATAAAAACATTTTTGCTATGTTTTTATGGATAAAATGTTATATAAATCAGGCTATAAATGATGTATGAACAAGCCCCTGTGTAAAAACCTGTAGAATATAGACAGGAATAAACACTGAAAGTTTGGTGTATGTAAGTGATACTGAAGTGGAGATTTGTGGCAGAGTATGGGAAAAAACTCATTTTGAGAAAATGTCCTTTAAAGAAATGTTTTTAAAATTCAATACATTTAAAGACAAAACATATGACATTACAGGTGATAAAGGAAACATCTTTTAGTCATTTTCCCCAGTTGATTACTTATATTAAGATAATTATTTTTTGTATAACAGGTTTTCTGAAATTATGTGTTTTAATATGCAAATTGCATGTCATCTAATTAAATATGCAGAGAAATCTGAACTGACATTAATACCTAGATGTGTATTTTGGACATTTTCTTTCCACTAGCCTAAAAGAAGCTATGTTATAGAAACAAAATAGCCCAAAATCTAGACAAATGACCAGTGCATATACAGTATCTCACATAAGTGAGTACACCCCTCCCATTTTTGCAAATATTTCATTATATCCTGTCATGGGACAACACTATAGAAATGACACTTTGATATAACTTAAAGTAGTCAGTGTACAGCTTGTATAGTAGTATAGATTTACCTCCCTCTGAAAATTACTCAAAACACAGCCATCAACATCTAAACAGCTGGCAACATAAGTGAGTACACCCCACAGTGAACATGTCCAAATTGTGCCTAAAGTGTCAATATTTTGTGTGCCAACCATTATTATCTAGCACTGCCTGAACCCTTTTGGGCATGGAATTCACCAGAGCTCACAGGTTGCTTCAGGAATCCTCTCCCACTCCTCCATGATGACATCATGGAGCAGATGGATGTGAAGACACCTTGCGCTCCTCCACCTTCAGCTTGAGGATGCCCCACAGGTGCACAGGTGAGTTTAGGGCTGGATACATACTTGGCCAGTCCATCACCTTCACCTTCAGCTTCCTCAGCAAGGCAGTTGTCATCTACCAGGTGTGTTTTGGGTCATTATCATGTTGGAAAACTGCATTGCAGCTCAGTTTCTGAAGAGGAGTGATCATGCTCTGCTTGGAATTCATGTTTCACTAAATGAACCGAGCTCCCCAGAGCCGGCAGCACTCATGCAGCCCCAAACCATGATGCTGCCACCACTATACTTGACTGTAGGCAAGGGACAGTTGTCTTGGTGCTCTTCACCAAGGCAGCATCATGGTTTGGGGCTGCATGAGTTCAGTTCAGTTCAGTGCTAGATAATAATGGTTGGCACAGAAAATATTGACACTTTAGGCACAATTTGGACATGTTCACTGTGGGGTGTACTCACTTATGTTGCCAGCTGTTTAGATGTTGACGGTTGTGTTTTGAGTAATTTTCAGAGGAAGGTAAATCTATACTACTATACAAGCTGTACACTGACTACTTTAAGTTATATCAAAGTGTCATTTCTGTAGTGTTGTCCCATGACAAGATATAATAAAATATTTGCAAAAATGGGAGGGGTGTACTCACTTATGTGAGATACTGTAATTATTTATTTGTCACCTGTAGTGTCTCCCCTTCAAATATTTGGATGAAGGTGCTAAAGCTTTAGTTTAATATTCAAGAACAGTAGGAAAACTGAAGAATGAAAAGTTATGTTTTGACTTACGTGGCCAAAAAAGAGGAATGGCAAAAGAAAAGTGAGGCCTCTCCACATCCAGGACTGAAATCCCTCTGTGGACACACAAAACTGTGACAGTGACCTTGGGACACCATGACACAGAGCAGCACACACCACACTGTCCTGATCCCTGTGCTCGTAACCAGTTGTACATTAGTGATGACTCAAGAATCACTCAGGCGTCTGCTTGGCAGCACATTGATGTTAACAGCTGTCTCCATCTCTCACCTTTACCCTACATTTCTCCAGACATGGGGATGCACACGGCTCAAGAGTTCAAACGATTGAAATGACTTGCACCAAAAATAGCTTACAACTTACCCACTGTGAGGTCCAGCTGATTCCTCTCTCCCAGAGCTCGCAGCCTGTATAAGCAGCCGCTCTGGTAGTAATACTGGAGGAACTGGACAAAGCCTGCACGGTCGCAGAAAGACAAAAGACACATTACAGAATAGCCAACACAGTGCGGTGATGAACAGATTGATTATGTTCCAAGGATAAGGATGAGCATCACTCAATCAACCCATAAATTGGAATTTAAAAAGTAAAAAAGCTGCATGTAATGTGAAGCTTTGCACTGAAATGGGGTCATTATGTCCTGAAAAAAACAAAAAAAACAAAACAAAAAAGACCCGTTATCTCAGTTTAAGCTGCATTTGTGAGGTGAAGCTTCATAAAAAAAAAAAAAAAAAAAAGAACATCTGTGTGTTTAAACATCTGACTTGTCACAAAAAAACCCCAACCAGAGAGCACCATCACACTCTGAGTCCACATGTGATGCGAAAGGTACTGACAGTAACCACCAGTGTGTGTGGGAAATTACTTCACTTCTGTATTCTGGTGAGAACAAATGTTCACAGAAGAACTGCTGTATCATAAACGCAACTATTATTTGCAAACTAGCAAAACACTCTAAACACTGTTTGGCCACACTGAGATGTTCAGAATGTACATGGTCTCCTTGACATAAGGTAATACACAGGAAGTTTTCACTGTTGTGTAACAAACATGGTGTTGCAGGTGATCTTTGACCTGCTCTGGCCTTGGTCTACTATCACACCATGGTGTGACTAAAGGACATCTGACGAGAGAGCAGAGTCTGTAGAGTTTTGGACTCTAACATAAACAGTGTTTTTTTTTTTTAAGGATTAGAATGAAAAATCCAGATTAAAACCCTTAAAGGTCCAGTGTGTAGGATTTAGAGGCATCTATTGGCAGAAAAGGTATATAATATTCCTAACAGTGTTTTCTTTCGTTTGTAATGACCCTACAATAAGAACTGTTGTGTTTTGTTACCTCAGAATGAGCCGTTTACATCTACATATGGAGCGGGTCCTCCTCCATGGAGTTTGCCATGTTGTTTCTACAGTACAGACAAACCAGACACTGGCTCTAGAAAGGGCCATACGCGTTCTCCTGTCGGCTACTGTAGCGTTCTCCTATGCGCTTGGCACACAGGAGACGTTTCAGTTCTGCAACCTCTTTGCTAGACGCCACTAAATCCTTCACACTGGAAGCAACTGTGGCTCAGAGGAAGAGCGGGTCGTCCATTGGTGGTTTGATCCCAGGCTCCTCCAGTCCACATGTTGAAGTTTCTTTGGGCAAGCAAATTGCTCCTGATGGATGTTCTGTCGGTGTGTGAGTGCATGTGAATGGTTACTGAGTAGCAGGTGGCACCATGTACAGTAGCCTCGGCCAGCAGTGTGTGAATGTGTGTGAATAGGTGAATGCGACATGTAGCATAGGAGCGCTTTGAGTGGTCAGAAGACTAGAAGAGCCCTATACAAGAGCAGTCCATTTACACTGGACATTTAACCAAAGAGTTAATTACTCATTTTTTATATACTATCAAAGAGCAGCATAAACAACATCCAAGTAGAACTGAGACGATAAGTCGTTTAATCACTTATTAGCTGATAGAGACGAAATTTATCAGCAACTATTTTAATAATCTACCCAATGCTTTAACAATTTTTCAGGCAAACGTGTCAATATTACCGAGGTTGCAGCTTCGCCAATATAAGAATTTTCTGCTTTTCTTAGATTTTTATACGCGATTATTATTATTAAACTGATTATTTTTGTTTTTTGGACTGTTGTTTAGATAAAACGAGACATTTGAAGACTCCATCTTGGACTCTGGGAAATTATAATGAGCATGTTTTTACTATTTTCTGACTTTTTATTGACAAAGTATTCACTGATTTATTACGAAAAATAAGTTGCAGATAAATTGGACTAAGAAAATAATGCTTTGTTGCAACCATACAACCAGATATTAAATGGCTATATAGCGAATACAGTATGCATCAGAGTACAAAGATACATAAGTAATGACAATTCTCTTTTATCTGCCACAGCTGGTGTCTGCAGCTGATGATGTAATACTGACTGACAGCACATAGCAGAGCCCATTAAATGTCCCAAAGTGTGGCTGGACTCATGTTTGGGTATGCTGTGCACAGTGGTGAAAAATACATCATTCTCACTGAGAAATGGTCCAATCAAACGGACTACCTTCATAGATTCAATGAGCAGATTCAACACCAAACGCTGACCCTAATCTGAACAAAACCATCAAAATATTTCAGGTTATGACCCAGTGACAATGAAACAAAGACACAAATTTTGTTCCAGGTCTAGTAAACAGATTCAATTCTTACTCTGATAGATGGAGAACGCGAGGAACTGGCTTCTAAACATCTGATACATGGGCCCCTCTGGCCTGTGAAAAGACACGAGGTTACACAAACATTAAACAAAGCAACAGCTGCCTTTATTGTCTCTGAAGTCTCCAAACTGTGCATTTTTCTACAAATGCTCAAATAAGATTATTGAAACAATGTGACTATGAAATCAAAAAGAAAAACTCACCAGGTGAGCATCACACCTGACAGAAAGGTGGACACATAATGGTGAGATACCCACCAACCTTTGATCCTGAGAAGCAGAAAGAGAAGAGAAGAAAAGGGAGAGATTTACAACTTACTTGTGTGAATGTGAGCGTTTGCAAAACATTAATAAATTAAGGTTGACTGCTGTCATGTCCCTTCAGTCTTCCCCTGTTCAAGCGGATCAATGACCCAACATATCGACCAGGTAATTCTTATCCAATCATCTATACATGTACAGATGTCTGCATCATGATACCAAGAGCTTCAATCAAATATATATATTTAATTGAATACCCAGATATTGTTTGGCTCAGTGTCGTCTGTAAATAACCAACCTGTTCATAGGCAACTGTTTGATCTAAGCTTGGCTGGGATTTAGTTGGAGGCGACACTCTGTTGCTGCTATTATGTACGACTGTACTGCAGCAGCCCTCACTTAAATTAACACTAGCGATCCATCAGTAGATACTGTCACCAGTTGTTAATGCACTACACAACAACTTTACAGCATTTCCCTATTTCTCTTCTTCTGTGACAGCTCGTGTCTTTGCCCGAAAAGGGGGTGCGGCCTTACTGATGACATGATGACAGTCTGGTCTGTTGTCACATGATACTCGTGAGGTTTTGATGGTCACGCAGCGCAGCAATAGATTTTGAGCTAGTAAAACGAGGGACATATTTTGCCGAACATTAGATATGTTTTTATAGACATAGCCAAAACAATGCATATTCAAAACTTTTCCAAATCATTCTCTTAATTCCAAACCATTTCCAGGCCTGGAAAACTGTTTTTCTAATTTCATAACTTTTCCAGGTTTTTCATGACTGTGGGAAGATGGTTTAAAGCAGGGCTATTCCTTTTTACTGGCAGAAGTTTTATTGCACTCACTCACAGTAACAAGCGTAGTTGTCGTCAACTAGAGTTACCTTGAAGTTATACTCCCTTCATCTGCACCACGGCCTTTCTTCTGATGTCTGACTTCACTCTGTTGTGTGTGTGTGTGTGCGCGTGCGCTGTGAGGAGGAGGTCAGCCCTGACATGCAGACAGCACAAGAGAGGCTGCAGCACGATGATGCATGAAACCAAAACTTTAATAAGTAACGATAAGAACTGATTACGTCGGAGCTTACAGTTATTACAGTTGTGATTAAACTTGCCTCGGGCAGTTTAATACCGGGTCTCATACCAATCCCTGCCTGGGCCACTCAGAGGTTGCTTCTGTGCCGCATGTGGCCTGCGGGCCGCTAATTGAAAAGGCCTGGTTTAAAATTTCAACAGACTGCAGTGCTTCTGGAATGATGTCACAACACACCTGGAGCCGTTGCTCATGAGGATGCTTTCCCTTATGGTCAATGTGCAGTAGTACCACACCAGCAAAAAGTTGAAAATTTCATCAGTGACTCTGCAAGAAAACAGAAACAATAAAACTGTGAGTGTCTCTTTAGATCTTAAAAAGCCAACGACAATAATGATTGGGGAGGGGAAAGGTTAACTCACCGACAGTTGAGAAAGAAGAGGCAGGTTATTGCTCCAAACATCAGGATTATTGTCATATAAAGCTTGAACTTCTCATACTCGTCTTTGTAGGCAAATCTATCGGAGTAAACAGAACACAAAAAGAGCACGATGAGTTAAAAACAAATGCACATAAATCCAGACTAAACCGGTCTTTTCACACTGTCCTCAAGGCTAAATAGTCCACATACTTTGCCTGGTTGCTGAGAAGCGTTACGTTCACATTTCCCAAAACCAAACTCAGGTACAGCCTGAAAACAAACACAGAAATAAAAACACACATAAACAAAGAAGAACATGTGAAAAATAAACTGTAATGTGCTGAGTGATTTGATGACTTGAGTAAGTACTGACCCGTTTTTCTTTGGCAAATATGCTTCCATGTCAAAGAACACATTTTCTTTATCTTTGATTTGTGTTTTGATGTCCATTATCAGGTTCAGTTCTTTCTCGTCACATGTTTTAGAACACCTGTGGAGACAAGACAAAATGATCATGAGTGGAGGTGTAAAAAAGAGGAGAAACATCTTAGCTCTGAATGAATTAAGACACGATATATTTCCTGATATTTCTGAGAGTGATAAAGATAATTTCGTAGCTGCAGATAGTGCCAATCAGTGATATCAATACCAACACAGTATTTCATTCAATACCCATGATGTGAATAGAAGCATTCATGTACTTAAAATACCACAGGCATCTTGTGCCATACTTTCAAACATCTTGGTGGCATCTTGGCACACTGAACTGCCAACATGCACAACACACCACAGACTACATGGGTTGTAGCTTGGTACTGGGTTATTTCGGTCAATACCTAAAAAGGTACAAGTACTGATACCCTGCCCTAAAGATACCTTGCGTGTACATTTACTAAGGTAATGTCCACATAAAAAAGCACTAAAATCAAAACTGATAGACCAGTTATTTTAAAAGACTTCCACAAAACAAGGAAATCTTTTTCCACCAAAGTAGCCAGCTTGTATTTTCTAAACAGTGAGTCAAATTGGCCAACCACAAACAAATGATAGCCAAGTGTACTGAGTGTAGTGTAAGCAAACGTTTTGTAAAAGAAACACTGAGATTTCGGCTCTGATTGCAGAATACTTACTTGGTCAAGCTGTGCCTCAGGTCCTTTAAACATTTTCTCTGCTTACTGATGGCGCTGCTGCACGTCGCCTGAAGATTGGTGAGCTCCTCAAGTTTTTGTCTGTATATTTTGTGAGTTTCCTGGTGATCAAATAAACACAGAACATGAGTGTAGGAACATTTGTAAAGGCAGAATAGTCTGCTGACTCTCAGTGATGCGCAATAAGTGATACAAATGTGCATTTCTGCAGCAACTGTATCAAAAGACAATTACAAAGCACTTCTCGTGGGTGACTACAGCCAATATGGAAAAGAACACAAAGTTTTATTTGTCACAATTAAAATGTGTCTTAATCTCACACCAATCTTTGCCAAGCTTTAAGTAATTCTCAACTGACACCACTCAAAAGCTCAAACAGAGTCTCTATTCAGCAGAGATGGAAATGCTTCACCCTGTGAAATCTTCTTTGACCCTTGTGTCACATCACAAACAGCCCGTGACACTGTATTATGTGGTGAAACACACATTGCAGTTCACATGCATCTATGCTGGTAGATCTGACCACAGCTTTCAGCAGCTCTGTCCTCACGTTTCCCAGCAGCAGCACTGAGTGTGTGGAGGTGAGGAGCATGCACAGTCAGCAGAGATAGTCCTGTGGTCTGGGGTTAGGGACTTGCTCCCATCCCCCACAAATATTATATGCACATCTATGACAGACCTTGACAATGTAGAATCTGTGGGATCATGTAGTGTGAAACTGTCAATAATCCCACAACCAAAAAAAGTCAGTCTTTGTAAAAAGACTTCAACAATTAAAGTTTCATTTCATCATGGAAATCTGAGAAGCTGCCTGACCAAAGGTGTTTTGTCATTATAGGCCTGCTATAAAATGTGTTTTGGGTAGCGATGTTCAAACACACGCACATCGTACACCATCTCGGACAATACAGACTGATTTTTTTCTAGTTGCAAACGCCCCAAAATACCTACACACTGCGAAATGTGTATGTGAAAGAGATCCTACAGGAGAGTAATTACATTCACTTGAGAAAAAATATCTGCATATTTGCCCCATTTTTCTTATTTTAGAAGTTTATTATCTCAGAATCCTGAGAAAGATTTTCATGGAAAAAATCCTGCTCTCTCTACTGAGTTAACAAGAGAATAATGTCGTAAATTCTCATGTATTGAATTAACAACATTATTGTCTTGTTAATTTAGAAACATAAGAGCAGAGTTTTGTTCCATGACAACTTTTCCAAGAATTGTGAGATAATAATCTTGTTAAATCAGAAAAACTGACCATTCATTTTCCTCCAGTGAATGCATCATGCTTTCTATGATCCTGACCTTTCTCATATCAACAATGTTAACATGCACGAGGCCAATTAAAGGGATGTGTTACTGTAATAGTTCACCACAGGTCAATCTACTGTGTGTACATGATCCTTGCATTAGGACCTGATGCACAGTTGTACAATATATAAGGAAGAAGCTGATTGTGAATGTCAGTCTGTGTCTGTGTAGTTGAAATATCTGACATTAGTTATTCACCAGAACATGAAAGCTTCATTTAGGAAAATCCTCCAACAGTTGACAGTCACCTTCATCATCTCTCCCTAAGGAGCAGCTCCAGATTTTACATTTTGATGGCATCACACAGGTCTAAGTCTCACTTGTCTGACACCAGCATGAGGACAGGGGTGGTCGAGTTACAACACCACAGAGCACATGATGACAAATCATACCCCAAAGTGACCTCACATTATCGACTTCTTTGTTGTTTCAAGTTAGCTAGCTAGCAAATGTGAGCTAGCGTGGTAGCGTACTGATGAATGATGATGCATTCAATGACCACGACGTGCTTTACTCAGGCAAAGCAACAGCGTGAAGTTGCCTTTACGACCCCCGTGCAACTTTGGTAGCTATCATTTAATATTATATCACAATGCTACGCTTTGGGGTTAGCTAAGTTGCTGTAGCTGCTCATTAGCCGGCTAAACACTAGCAGCAAGACAAGAAACCTGCTGCTAACGTTAGCGGCTGTAACGTTACCACACGGATGTTAACGTTACAGTAAAGTCAGAGATGATGAACATGCAGTGAAACATTTCCCATCCCTCAGATGTTGCCACCGAGAGCACGGTTATTGGCTCAAAGCTGCGTTTACGGGTGAGCTGAGAATGAATGGCGAATAGGAGAGAGCCTTCCAAAGTAACGTAGCCACTAGAGTATGGGCTGTCAGTGCCATCCACGACACGCTACAGCCAGCAATCTGCCGTACATGATGCACTCGTACTCGTTACCTGTAACTGCTGATATTCCTCGTCAATTTCCTCCCACTCCGTCTGAAACTTCGGTTTGGACATGGTGGTACAGTGTCTGATGTAGCGAGGAGGACGGCTTCACTGGCTTCACCCCCGGGTCTGTCCTCTCAGGCTGACTATCCACTCACAAGCTTCTTTAACCGGACTGCTTTGCACTCGGCGGCTCACGTTACCGCTGCTGCAGGGCGCATGCGCACATCGGGAAATACTGTGCGTCCGGTCCGGACCATAAACCTGAAGACACCTAAATACAAAAAAATTAAAATTAAAAAAATTAAATAAAAACTACGTAGGCTTCACTTGAGCCTCTCCGATACAACTAACTATAATTTTAAATTAACTTTTAATTTATCTGAAACTACACAAAATACACGACACAATCTGTTGCTAGGATACGACGAATGTTTCGCTATCTGTCTAACGTCTCTGTGTTCGGCAGCTACATGGCTTGAGTTGACAAGCGGATTGAGTTTAAGTAATTAATCCGCTTGGACACATCTCTAAGGTACAAGTACTTTGCTCTGAATGAGTTTCTGACATTGTTATATAAATTAAACTGTATAAAATAAGTGACTTAGCTTACGTAAACGTCAGCTAACGCAAGTTAACTAACTTATAGCTGTGTAGCTAGCGTTAAATGACAGGTTAGCTAACGTGCTAATTTAATAACCTTAATAACATTTATCCGAAATGTGGGTTCAGGGTTAGTATTATTACCGAAAAAATATAGAAATATATGGATATTATTGCACAGCAAGTGGTAAAGGTATTGCACATCAGGAAACTGCATAGGCTGTTAGGCTGTTAAAAAAGATATGAAGGGTATGGATAGGATATGTAGACATGTATATAAATATTTATGATTATGAATAAATATTATGTGCAAATAGTGTAAATTAGCTGTCGTTGTAACCTGAGGTACATAGTGTATTAGTGTACATAGTGCAAATTAGCCGTTGCAAGTGGTGGGTGATGGAGGCAGAGACAACAGCAGTGTAAAGTTGTGTTATTCTGTCTTGTTAAAGAGGCTGACTGCTCTTGGAATTAAGGACATGTGGTAGCACTCATTTTTGCACAGTGGGTGTTGCAGTCTGTTACTAAAGGAGCTGCTTTTAAGGCCCCACAGTCTCATGCAGGGGGTGAGAGGTGTTGTCTGTGATTGACACCAGCTTGGCTAAAATCCTCCTCTCACCCAGCTCCTCTGTGGAATCAAGAGGGCAGTCCAAGACAGAGCTGGCCCTCCTAACCAGTCTGTTTAGTCTTTTTCTGTCCCTCTCCATGCCTCCCCAGTAGACCACTTCACAGGAGGATATGTCTACATGAATGATAGGTTATGTGACATTATATTCTACTGTAAACTACTTTGTTTTTAGTAAAACGTTCCGCACATGTGCACACAGTCCTTCTGCCATGTTAGCTGCCAGTGAACTCCTGTACTGAAAGTAGGGCAATATTGAGCTGTTCTCCTTTTGTAATGCGATTGCTGTACAGCTTCATGGGTTTAACATGTTATCTATGTTGTAGGGTTGTCATCAAGCCACGCTCAGCCATGCCATATTTCAAAACATCTAAAAAAAATCTGCCATTGTCAACATTGCTGGATATTAAGTCACAGAAATCTGGGCCAAGGTGCACAGTTTTCTCCGTCAATGGAAATGAATACACTGGGGAGTGGCTGGACAACAAGAAACACGGTGAGATACTTTTTGATGTGAGCTTCCATGAAACTATGAAGAAATTAATATTTATGAGGCATAACATACTTTGGCCACACTATAGCCAAAATGCTTGCTTATTTATAATTACAACTACTTTTTTGCAGGGGAGGGAATTCAGGTGTGGAAGAAATCTGGTGCTATTTATGATGGAGAGTGGAAATTTGGAAAACGTGATGGACATGGTACCTATGGTGTGCTGCTCCCAGAATCAAAGGAGTATGTGAAGAAGTACCGTGGTGAATGGAAAAATGGAAAGAAACATGTATGTATTTGATATACTGTCATACATACACACTATAACAGATGTATGTACACTTTGTGATATATTTTGCATCCTCTTTTTTTTTATCTCTTTAGGGGTATGGGACTTACTTCTATAGCTCTGCAGTTTATGAAGGGGAGTGGAGTGAGGACCATCGGAGTGGCTGGGGAAGAATGTATTATGAGAATGGAGATATTTACCAGGGAGAGTGGATGAAGGATAAGAACCACGGACATGGCTGCATCCTATTTGGTAAGAGCACTTTGCTTCACATGTGTTTGAATTTGAAGGCAAGATGCTAGATCTTAAAATTTGACTTCTCAACTTGTGTCCAAGCAAATGGAAATTGGTATGAAGGCTCTTGGCGAGATGGCAAGAAGAACGGTAATGGCAAGTTCTACTATTTTGACAAAGGCCAACTTTATGAAGGCTTTTGGGTGGATGGAGTAGCAAAGTGTGGGACCCTGTCTGATTTTGGGAGGAATGAAGCACCAACACCGACGAAGTATCTAATTCCACAGGTGCTAAGTTGATACTTTTGCAGCATTTATAAGCCGCTGTCACCACTTATGTGACACAACCAATTGTTGTGGACTAAAATATAACATTTCTTTTTTTCTCTTCAAGCTACACCTGGTGGATATGCAGTCGGTTTTAAGGGAAGCCCAGTCAACCTACCTTGAGAGGATGGACAGCAAGTTTTCAGTCCATGACACACTCACAGACAGTGAATAAAAAGAGAAAATACATGGCATGGTGACGCTCAGTATGTTCAGTTTTGTCCAAATATCTACACCCAAATAGTTTGTTCTTGTCTGTGGAGCGAACCAAAAACATCTATTTCTATTTAAAATGAGTTGAAAACAATAGTGATATAGTTGTAACAGGTTAATCCACTTTACCTCCAAAGTAGATGATTAAACAGTAGCTGTTTTGATAATAAAAGGCTTGCTGTTTACTGTTATGATTATGAAATGGGACGGGTCAGTTCCAGGGCTTATAAAACGTTATCAGACTACATACAGGAAGAAGGGCGGCATGGTGGTGTGGTGGTTAGTACTCTCGCCTCACAGCAAGAGGGTTGCCGGTTCGATCCCGGGCATGGGAGCCCTTCTGTGCGGAGTTTGCATGTTCTCCCCGTGTCAGCGTGGGTTCTCTCCGGGCACTCCGGCTTCCTCCCACAGTCCAGAGACATGCAGATTGGGGAATGTGAGCGTGAATGGTTGTTTGTCTCTATGTGTCAGCCTGCGATAGTCTGGCGACCTGTCCAGGGTGTACCCTGCCTCTCGCCCGATGTCAGCTGGGATAGGCTCCAGCCCCCCCCCCGCGACCCTCAAGAGGATGAAGCGGTTAGATGATGAATGAATACAGGAAGAAAAATACCAAATGATATTACAGAATTCATAGCATTAGACCAGCTCGTACCCTGAACTGAGAGGGCCTCCTCTCATCACAACCTCAACCTCTACAAGACTGCACTTAGCAACATTCCGATACCTTAAATTTCCCATCTGAACTTCTACCTCATCTGATCCAGTTTTGAACAGCACTTTGTGGGTACTGCAAGAGTAAATGATGAAAGCAAAATGCTAATTCAGGATGTGTGAGTCAAGGGGTTTTTCAAAATGAAGCACAAAGGAAAACTAGTGTCTTATGTTAACACATTCGCAAAAGTCGTTGAAATGTGGGTGAGATTTCTTTTAAAATCTCAAATGTCAGAGGATAAATGACAATTCAGGTGTCAGGTGATGACATGTGAAAACAGATATGCATCAAGTCTACTCATGAACTTAAAATTTCCAGGTATGCTGCATAAATGTCATATATATATAATATTCTTAAAGTACATTCATATTATTTTTGAAATTCTGAAACATTGAATGCCACTTGATTAAAAAAGTGTTTATTTTAACACCACAGCCTGAGCTACAGATGTCAGCAAATACACTACACTAATAATACTGTAGTTTAGCAGCTGTTGAGTCAGTCTTCACACACAGCAAGCATTACAAAAACAATCGGTGAACGTTACAAGAAATCATGTACAGAGTGAATTAGGAGGAATTAAATACTTGTGGTTTACAAAACACAACGATATATTAACAAACGCAGTGTTCACTGACAAACAGGCACGTAAATGCAGCAGGCAACAGACAGGATTCCAAGTTATTCAGATGTCTCTGCCATGACAGATACATTTAAGCAGCTACCACAGTTAAGACTTCAATTAGGCCTAAGACTCCCCAATTTCAAGTCACATGCATTACAGCAGATTTGTGAGTTCACAGTTGATCAAACTTTTCTTTTTTTAAAAATACAACTCTTTCCACAAAAGTAAAATTCACAACAAAGAAGTGAGACATCTTCATTCCTGTAAAGTTAAAAAAAAAAAAAAAAAAGGAAGCCAATAATAGCTTCTGGCTCGGAGACATCCCAAGCAGTCAGAGTTCCTTCATAAGTGCACATCTACCATACTTCACTATGGGAAATGTGAGCTTGGAGACTGCAAGATGGAAGACTCCCCTCTGTTGTCCAGCTCGTTTTGTAGCCTGGTGAGATTAGAGAGCTCCTCGAGCTCCTGGAACTGTCTGTCAGTCTTGTGGCTGACCAAGGAGCGGTAGAAATGCACAGCAAAGACTATGAAGACTAAACCAAAGGGGACCATAATAGACGTGGAGGTTATAGCAGCAGCCACACCAGCTGACACTGTATTATTGCTGGATTTGGGCTTGACAGGCAAAAATTTGACCCAGCAGAGTAAAACCACCTCAGCTAGGAAGAGTAAAGTGCCGATAACTGTGGAAAAAGCCCATGCCAGTTCAATGTGTCGGTGCATTCGCTCATGTGGAGACTCTTTCACAGAGTTGAGGTTGTGGACATTGCTCACTGCTTCTATATTGGGCAGAATGCAGGTGCTGACCATCAGAGCGAACAGGTGGACAGCCACGAGCACAGTGGTGCAGGCACTGAAGGCAATAAGGAGAGCAGGCGGGTATGGGTAGCTGTTATCCAGCTGCACTTCTACCATGGCCACCTGGAGAGAAGTGATAAAAAGAGAACAGGAACTCTATGAACGTGTCACTACTGTGTTAAATGACTGGTTTAACTATGGCAGAGTAAGAGGATGGTTAGGAGGCAATGTTACCATAGCAAATCCAGAAAGCAGAGCAGATGTCCGGCTGGAAGCCTTCAGTTTAGCCCGGCTCAGGTACAGCTTCCTCCAGGACAGTGCTTGCAGCGAGTGCTCGTTCAGACTCATGTTGCTCCTGCTATCAGACGACTGGGCGAGCAGCGCTGACGTAGTTACCTCGTTACTCTTGCGGGACACGACAGAAACAAGCCTTCAACATGCCAACAGTGTACGCTTACCAAACATGTACCCTCGCCAGCAGCTGACGGAACTGCGGAAACGTTTTTTTTTTCCACCGCCACTCTCCAGCGTGTTGTGCTGCCAGTGCCTGCACCTTACATTACCCATAAGCCTGCGCGCTAAGGGGCGAACATCCGCTACGGAGGCAACTGTCGGTTGCATTTCCTCTGTTGTGCGATAGGAATCAGCCCTTCGTTAACACGGATGCAAATAGCAGCTTTAATATGTAGTCAAATATGTTTTTGTCAACTTAAAGGGGGTGAACGGACTATTACACGAGCTCACGTGACACACGTCACATCCACCTTACAGAGATAAGAGTCAATTATTACAGCTAGAATGAATGAAAGTAGATAAAGAGGTGTTTTCTTTGATAAACACACGCTATTTTATCGCCTCCCTTTGTTCACTACAGCAGGCTAAGCTGTTTTATAATTAAAACGTTTTGGTTTTTAGTTTCTCCCACGAACAAACAGGCACTTGGGTGATGTGATGAATGTTCCCTCTTTGTGAACCCCAGTTGAAAAGCAGTGAACTAACATGCCGTGACGTTGTCCAACAATGTTTTGGTTCCTGGCGGTGACGTAATACACAAAAACATGGTTCCCTTGTTTTGAACCTGAAAAGCGTGCTAAGTGTTTCTGTAACTTCACCACGCACGAAGATGCCCTCCCGACACCGTGCGGCTGGAAAACATTGATACGAGACGATGGCTCAGGCCGCGGAAACGTGTGCTGAATCTGGACGCAGGCTGGTGTGTACCATCTGCCGTGTTAACGTTAGCTTATGAGGCGAGATTGGCAGCGAGCTAATTAGTTAGCTAAGCTAACGTTCGCAACTGCAAAACGCTGGGATGTTTGTCAAGTCACTTAAGCTGTGCAACTTAGCGACCACGAAGACAAACGATAGCTCTCTTATTTTAGGTGCTATAACTGAATATATGTTTGTGATAATTCAGCGAGTGTTTCGTAGTTAAAACAAGATAAAGCAGCATTTCTATCAGTATAAACCTACAAACATTAAACCGTTAAAGGATAACGTACCAACGGCTGTCTTTTCCCAGGAAAAGTGTCGTTTAACGGTTATTGTGCTTGACGTCACATTTAAGGCAAAATGATGCTACTATCAAACAACTGACCCTTTGCTAGTCTATTTTTAAAGTAAATGATAAAATATATGTTAAATAATCAGTCATATTGCCTGTTTATGTACACAGAGACAGAAATAGGAGTTTGTTTTCCACGCGTGCGTTCAGTTATGTCATGTAAATCATGTCGTTTTCAATGGCAGCGCTCCATCTGCCGGAGGATGTACGACGAAAACGAGGATCTGTCCGATGTGGAGGAAATTGCAAACATCAGGGGTTTCAGTGTGGAGGAGAAGCTTGTGAGTGACAGTTACAGCGCCCAGTTTGTCCTCCTCATGGAGGGTAAAGGTAAAGTAACACATACTGTTACTGTTAATTATCATATGTATTGCAAGATGCATGTCTTCACAATAAATTCTCTCATATAAATTTCTGTCTTGCAGACTTCTCTTATGAATATGTTCAAAGGGATGCTCTCAGGACCCCACTCATTTTCAAAGAGAAAGATGGACTGGGGATCAGGTGAGAGGCCATTTCTGTGAATTCAGAAGTGTCTAAGTTATCTTAAATTACTTAACTGTAACATTTTGCACTGTGCTATTTAAGTATCTGCCATTTTCTGTGAGAGGCTGTGACTTCTACATGAATTTGTACATTAATACATGATGTTCCTCTTTCTATTTGCGCACTAAAATAAATTTTAATTCTTATAAATAGTATTTAACAATAATCCTTGACAGTGAGTGCTCATGGTGTGTATGTGTATGTGTGTTTTTATCCATTTGGCACCACATGCAACAGATTATTCTTCTCTTACACAGAATGCCTGATCCAGAAATTACAGTCAGTGAAATTAAAGGCTTAGTTGGTAAGTAGGATGCTACACACATAAATGTTAAATGTATGCACACATACATAAGAACAACCAAAAGCATATGTGCATTTAGAAGGGGGGGGGGGGGGGGGGTCCCAGCTTCCCAGTTGGAGAATAAATAGGTTAGAGGTTCAGCCTTTGGGAACATCTGTGATGACTCCTAAAAATAACATTTAGCCTCCTTCATTGCCATATTTGCTTCCAGAGCACAGTTTGTGGAAGGTAAATGCTACAAAGAAACATGTTCAAATAACTCCAAGTGGGTTTAAATGACCAGTTTTGTCAGAAACTGGACAGAAGTACTATTTTGCATAGTGGAATAATGTTTATACACTTTAAAAAAGCAGAAGTCCACACCAAAACAATACATATAGTCAAAAATAATGAGGCAAAAATGAATAGTTGCAGTATGTTCAAATTACATTAATAATATCTTATTGTTTTAATGGTATGTGTGCATGTCCAAATCTGCTTTCTCATACTGCGTATTTTGTGTGCACCTTTAAAAACTAAATATTTTTCCATTTGTTCTTGCATTTGTTATCCATTATCATTATTTTTATGTCTAAAGAAGTTTCCAATTACAAAGTTCTTACACATTAAAAATCCAGCTGCATCAAGAGAAGCCTGAATGTAATTAAGTCAAAACAGGACTGGGGCATAGTTGCTCCATCTAGTGGGGGAGATGGTGAATTACCTGCATTAAGAGCTACTTGTTTTATGAAGGTTTCTGTCAAATGTCAACAATCCACATGCTAGGTTGTTCTCATAGAGATAGTATCACATGCTAAGGACAGTAAAAGTGCCCAAAGGTTAATGTCCACTTGTTTCCTGGTCGTTGCTTGCAGGAAGTCGTCGGCCTGTGGATGTCATGGACGTGAGCACTCAGAAAGGCTCTGAAATGAGCATGGCTCAGTTTGTGCGTTATTATGAGACACCGGAGGAAGAGCGGGACAAACTCTTCAACGTCATCAGCTTAGAGTTCAGCCACACTAAGCTGGAGAACCTCATCAAGCGGCCCACAGTGGTAAATTTTTTTTTTTTTTTTTGTAATTTACTTTTTACTGACATTCAGCAACAGACATTTACATCCGGTACATCACTGGTACATCATATATGTATACATCATGTATCTGTTGTCTGCCTTAAATGCCAAAATGATATCCACAGTGGTAATTTAACACAGTGCTTTCTATTTAATGCTATAAAAGGTCTCATGAAGTTCACAGATCTGGTTCAACATCCAAAGAAAGTGTGGCTAACAACACTGTGACTGATGGCTAAATGTGCAGCTTTGCTTGTTTTCACAGGTGGATCAAGTGGACTGGGTGGACAACATGTGGCCTCCTGATCTGAAACTCAGCCAAACAGAAGCCACCAATGTCATCTCAGATATGAAGTACCCTAAAGTACAAAGGTATGAGCTAATTGGATTGTGTTTATGCTTTCACAAAAATCTCCTCTGAGCTGTATGTCAGTCTACGAGTAAAAATTTAGAAAATACTCAGAGGAAATTGCTGCTTCCTTGGCAGTAAATACGATTTCTCCTCCCATCTGAATGTCTCATCTATCGCTCCATCATTGGAGAGCGCTGCATACGGTCGGTGTTATCCATCTCCTGTAAGTGCTCTTGATTGTTGCTAGGCAGCAGAGTTTTCCACAGTGGAGGATGGTTTTATAACAGCTGTAGTCTGGCTGCACTGATACCTCTCAGCCAATCAGCTGTCAGCATTTTGCACATAGCTCAGAGTCAAAACCAATTGTGCCTTTCTTTTTAACATCCCATCACACAGAGACCCTACTAACCCCAATTCCTACCCCTCTGCTGACTTATATTTATTGATTTTAATTATTTTAATTGAGTAAGACTCATAGCGAGGTGAGTGCCCATGGTAGGGATTGGATTGTACATAATGGAATAAATACACAGACATCCACTTTCCATTATTATTTCAGCAAATACCATCCCAACAGTTTTCCCTTCAGTGTCAGCTGCTTGGTGTCTGCACGGACGTGATACTGAAACCAGGACTTTATTAATGTCTGCTCTGTTTTATTACTACAAATGATGGTGTTTCCAAGTGTCTGGGAGGATTTGCTGCTGTTCTTTGTCTCTCGTGATGGAAAACAGAATGGCCTTTGGTTTTGGACTGTTGTTATGACCAAACAAACACTGTGAAGATGCCGTCTTGGGGAACTGTGATTTGCATTTTTCACTATTTTTCACTATTTTCTGACAAATTAATTAATCATGAAAAAACTGAATAATTATGAGTTGCAGCCCTGCATTATTCATGGTGGCCACAGGTCCTTGAAATCCTTGAAATTGTGTTTTTGAAAAGAGACATAAATAGACAGGGGTCGTTGAAAGTGCTTGAATTTCTGTATTTTGTGCAAGAATATAATTTTATTGTCTGTCACTGTAACAGAGCACAGTTGAGAAGTGTTCACACATTCAAGCCTCTCTCTTATTTTAATTGTTGTTTGCGAGCTTCTGTAAAAGCTGTTACCTCTCATTATAAACATTCTCAGTGTTACAACAGTAACTAACCTCTATGTCTCTAACTATATCGGGCTGGATCCTTGAATTTAAAGGCACTAGGCCTGGAAAGTCCCTTAAAAATCCTTGAATTTGATGTCGAGCAGTGGGGCCTCTAGTTATTTGTCAGAATAAGAAGCAACCACTGGCCAGTTTAGTCAGCGTGAAAGTCCATGGTGCAAGCTGGCAGTCTAAAAATGCATCTGAGGCACTCTGATTTTTAATTATCTGTTCATCCTTTTATTATCTGTCTTTGGTTCATCATGTTCTCTCATGTAATAAAAACATTCCAATAAGCCTTCAAGGTGTAACATGCTCAGATTTCCTCACTGGTTTAGTCAAAGTCATTTATTGCCCTGGCTGTGGGCACATTCATAATTCAGTAGGGTGTGAGCTAGTGATTTTCAGAAATCTTGGGCAGTGTGCTGTTCTGTGTGTTTGACTGACAGTGTGTTTGACAGGCAGGAGATACAGTGTAAACAGGGCTCCAGCAAATTCTTTTAGTCTCAAAAAGGCATTGAAATAATTATTTTGAAAATATGGCCTTAATTGGTATTAAAATATGTAAATCAAAAATCTTAAAAATGCTAAGATATGGGAAGAGGATTTTATGAACCTTTTTTGACATTGCATTGTAAAATCTCAAAATAATTGGCAACATCCATGTTTTAAAAATAATTTATAGAATGCCTCTTGCATTAGCGCCACGCACATCAAAACAGATGAACCAGGAACACTCATATTTTGTTTCCAGCGGGGATGTTCAGAGCAGAGGATCTACTGTCTGCTAGCTCTGTTGTACTCAGGTCAACATGAGGAAGTGCACTTTAAACGAAAATGGGCTACTTAACCAAGATTTTGCAACATCACTAAAACCGGTAATGCATAAGAGGCTCTGTGTATTTTATGTGAAGTTTTTCACAACTCGTCCTGATGGGGATCAGTGCTGTGGAGTCCCACATGCAGAGTGAGAAACACAAAAATAGTTAAGAAAAGCCTGGGGTCTCATTTATAAACATTACATACGTACAAAATGAGGCCTGAAAGAGGCGTACGCCACTTCCCATGCAAAAGTTGTGATCTATAAAAACAGACTTGATGGGATAAACTTTGACCCATGCCTATGAACATTTTGGAGGCACAGATGTTAAGGTGGAAGCCAGATTGCAGAGATCGTTTAATATTTTTTGGCGCACACCATTTTTGGCTTTTTTCCCTATGTACATTTTTAGGATGGATCCCATGCATTGTTTTAAAAATGACACCAGGTCAGGATCAGCATCAGGATCAGTAGTAAAAGATTCCAAAAAACATTCGGGTGTGTGCCTACACAGAATGCAGACTGAGGTGTTTGAACACAGCGACAGAACACCAACCATACAAGTCAGACAAGGGAGTAGGAGACCTATTCAAAAATTGCCTGTAACCCTACGTAACTGATGTTGAGTCATGTTTTTTTCCTTCAGTTTTGTTTACTGTGAAATTGGTCTTAATTTTCACTCCAAGTGGCATCAAACTTGCCTTAAGCTGTAGAAATCCTGGTAAAGAAACTTGTTCTTGGTAGCTGCAGCTTGCAAGCCAAGTCATATATGTTTGTGGACATAGGTGTAGAAGGATCAGAGCTATGACATTACAGCGCCATTTAGCATCTCAACTGATTGTATCTTGACGTTTGCTGGTAGATTTTTGAAAGGTTGGTCCGGACAGAAACTGTCACATTATCTCTCTGTGGGATGCAGGATATAATACTGTGTATGGATTTCTTTGGTAATGTGTTTTTTGTGTGCACCTGTTTGCTTAGATTTTGTTTTTTGGATAAACAGAGCTGCTCCCATCGAGCTAAATTACTGAATCATTTATCTTGGAGTACTAATCATTCTTCAATTAATTTCCAGAGGAGAGATGTCCCATTGTGAACAATTTTCCATGCTGTAGTGCTCTTGTGTCTGATTTCTAATGGTGTTTGCTACTGATAGCTGTTGCTTTCACCAAAACACAACTGAGATTACTGCTGTCTCCTAATTGGTTGAGATTTGTTTTCATTTTTAGATCTTATTATGGATGTTTGTTTGTTTTCACTTTTACATCCTCACAATCTGCTTGTATACAATGTGGTTATTTTGAATTATTTTGTTGTCTTGTTTTCTTTTTAGGTACTGTTTGATGAGTGTGAAGGGCTGCTACACAGACTTCCACATCGATTTTGGGGGAACTTCTGTTTGGTATCATGTATTCAAGGGCCAGAAAGTAAGTCAATTCTGTTATCTTATGGCACCTCTTATATTTTGTGCAACAAATCTTCATTTATTAGTATTCCTTTAAGTGAACATTAGAGGAGTACCCCCTAAATGACCATTTGTATATCAATTACTCACCTCGGGTTACATGAAATTTGTAAAGAAAACTTTGTTGACAATGAACGAAGAATCCAAAAACATAGAAGTCATAGGGCCAAACTATATCAGAACATCTGTTTACAAACTCTTCCACAGCTCGTGCAGTATAATCCATGTCTCATTTATCCAGTCGTATGCTCAGTACTTCCCAAACAGACAGACCTTTCCAATGGGGAACTGAAGTAAAAGTGAAACTTATCTACGCTCTCTTAAAAGCCAGACCCCATTGACAATAGCAGTAATTTTACCTCACTGAACACAGGAGCTGCTGGTCTACCATATCTTCGATCAGTTGGTTGCTTAGTGTTACTGTGTGACTTTAATGTTTTAAAGGTTTAGTGGTTTCACCAAAGTCACACAATAACACAAACTAACCAACTGATCAAGGCAGTAGTAGACCAGCAACTCCTGTGTTCAGTGAGGTAAAATTACTGTTTTGTCAATGGAGTCTGGCTATGAGAAGAGCTTGAGAAAGTTTCACTTTCAGTTCTGATCCCCACTGAAAGGCTGTCTGTTTGGGAGGTACTGAGCATACAATTGGATTAATGAGACTTGGATTATACTGCACGAGCTGTGTGAAGAGAAGTATATCTGGTATTATTTCTGAAAACCTTGAACTCACAGTTTCAGAGTTGATATTTCCCCTCACCTGGCTGCGATTGTACAGTATAACCTCTAAATAAAAAAATCTCTGCCTCTCCTCAGGTGTTTTGGCTCGTGCCTCCGACCCCTCATAACCTTGCCCTTTATGAGGACTGGGTCCTGTCAGGCAAGCAGAGCGATATCTTCCTGGGAGACCGGGCTGATGGATGCCAGAGAGTGGAGCTTAAGCAAGGATACACCTTCTTCATCCCATCTGGTGTGTTGGCATGGTTGTTTCAAAGTAGCCAGCAGGAAAAAGATTAGCTGCCACTTCAATGAGCAGCAATGCCAAGCTTTACCTGACTATTATACGCTATATTCAGCTGTGTCAATTTGCATAAATCCTCTACATGCTCCTTATCTCTTTATGTATGTCTTGTACTTTTTGTATTCAAGGGTGGATTCATGCTGTCTACACTCCAGAGGACACGCTGGTGTTCGGAGGCAATATTCTACACAGCTTCAACATTCCTATGCAGCTCACCATCCATGAGATAGAGAATAGGACTAAGGTAGGATGCTTGCTGCATTCTCCATTCTCCATTGTGTGGCTGAGCTCACTGCAATTGAGTCAGCTCTACCTGGGACAGATCAATCTCTCTGAGAACCAGGGGAATGTGAAGAGTTCACCTGTAAGAGGCAGCAGAATGAGAGATGTGATGGAGAACGAATCTGTTGGGTTGAAACTGAAAAAGAAATAAGGGAAAAGAATCAAAGGGCAAAATTTTGGAGAGTGACAAAATGACAACAGATGTAAATGTCAAATTCAGAAAGGTATGCAGGTGCCTAAATGCAATAGTTATTTGTGTGTTGTAAGATGTTTGTAGCTTGAGAAGGAACGGGGCATGGAGGGACACATCAAAGAAAAGTACATTTTTCAATGTGAATGTGTGTAATAACTGTAAATATATTTCTAAAATGGAAAATATGTGCATTTTTAATAATACCTTCATACTGACAAAGGTTATATAACTTTTTGTGTAGATCTGGGATTCGTTTCAGAGTGTCTGCAGGTCCTTAAATGGTCTTAAAATGTCTTAAATTCAATTTTATAAATAGTAGGCCTTAAAAGTCATTAAGTAGCTTTAATTTGAATTTATGAGGTTTTAATTGCCCTAAACATTTGATCTATTTCAGTTATCCATCTCTTAATTTTTATTTGTCCAAATGAGTCAAGCTCTTCTGTGTGAAAGTCCAAGTTTCTGATGTTTCAAAGCTTTAATCCTACCACTGAGTATACTTCTATCTATTAACTTTATACATGGATTTCTCGTTTTAAGAATTCATTTGTGCCTACTTCAGTCAGGATTCTAAATGCCTCTAAAGCCACAGGGGTTGTGCAGTAATGTTGAGGAACATGGTGGTTCTGTATTGATGTGTACGAGAGTGTGTGTGTTTGTATATGTTTTAAAGATTACTGTATGTTTGTATGTTTATATAGACCTCATGCAGATGATGTGTCAGGGCTATGATGCATCATGTGCAATATGTGGCCTGTGGCCTAGATTTGTGTTTTTATTTATTAATTATTCATTCACCACGTAAGCAGCTACATGTGCCAGCGCTGGAGTCCTAATCAAATTTTCCCTAGGGGACAATAAAGTGTATCTTGTCTTTCTTATCTTATCTATTTACCTGTTGGCAAAATGTAGATTAACCTAACTCATTTTAAAAACCATATTCCTACGTAAGACCTACCTCTGCATGGGAACAGGTGTGCTACTTATCTTTACACTTACCTGCCATGCTTGAATAAAAAAGGTGATTAGTCCAAAAATCAGTCTTAAATTTGGTTAAAAATATCTTATAAAGGCCTTAAAATGCATTAAATGTAATTGTCTGATACCTGCAGACAACCTGGTTTTCTTAGGAGGAAAATAATTCCTCTGTTAAGAAATCTGTGTGGTCCACCTCACAAAACTCTTAGGGCATATATTCCAGTTCAGTTTGATTCAGTTAAGTTCAATTAACTGCAATTCAATTCAAGTTGTTACACAAAGTGCAATATCACAAATCACGCTTAGCCTCAGAGGGCTTTACAGCGTACAACATCCATCTGTCCTTGGACCCTCACAGTGGATACCTTTGTTTGTGTGTATGAGAGGACAGTGTCTGGAGTGACACAGCACAACATATTGCTACAAGTAATAATCTCTTTACTCTGCTGTTGCTGTCAGTGTCAGTGTTCTGTCTAAAGTCTCTGTCATGCTCACGCACTCATGCAAAAACATGGACATCTGCAAGATTACATGACATTTAAGAAACCAGCTTACCACAGACAGCCAGCAATAACTAGATAACCTGAGTGCATGCTAATATGAGGTGTATGCCATGATTACACTGATGAGTTTTGTCCCTGTTTTCAGGTTAACTCCAAGTTCCGTTTCCCCTTCTACTATGAGATATGCTGGTATGTCCTGGAGAGATACCTGCACTGCCTAACCAAACGCTCCTACTATTCTCAGGAGATCCGCAAAGAGCCTGTGCTAATGGGTGAGTGAAATTAAGAAATGCAGCTGCTCATTACTATTGCACACACACACACGAGGGGGCATTATGTATTACCTGCTGTGTTTGCAATCAAACATGTCATGCATGCTGTGGGAGTGCCATGCTCAATCATACAAGTCATTATTTGCTCTTTCAAGTTAAATCATCTCTGCTGCTGATGGCACCCTTCCAATACAAAGACAAATACACTGTGGACACTGACGATAAGTCAACTGATATCATTATTTTTCTCTCTTTTGTCCCGTCAGACTATGAGACAAAGGCAAACACAGAGAGCCCCTCCTCTGACTCCAGGAGCCAGGACATGAACGAGGACTCGTGTGAGACTCAAGTCAGGGATGGCCAGGGGGAAAAACCAGAGAAGGCTGCCCCGGATGGCCCTTGCTCTCCTGACAACCGGAAGGGCCAACACCTCAAAGCTGTTTTATCTATTGACTCCGAGGACAGCTGTAATCCTTGCTCCACCTCTCTAGAGTTCCCCCAAACCCCCTCTGACTCTCCAGCCTCGGAGTCTCAGAATAAATGGACGCATTTGACCGAGTTTGAACTGAGTGGACTCAAGACGCTGGTTGAGAAGCTGGAGTCGTTGCCTGAAAATAAGAAGTGTGTTCCAGAGGGAATCGAAAACCCACAAGCCCTGCTGGAGGACATGAAGGTAAGACACGAAAACATAACACAGCTGTTAATACATGCTATTCAATAGACACAAAGGAGTTTATTTTTACTTTTTGTTTCGTTGTTCACGGCTATTTAGGTTGTCTTAAAAGAACATGCAGAGGACGACCCAAAATTAGCGATCACTGGAGTTCCTGTGGTGTTCTGGCCCAAGAAAGCTGTAAAGGTAAGAGTTGGTCAGTTGCACTTTGAGACTTACTTTTTGCTCTTGCACCAGATATTGCTCTTTGTCTTTATTTGGGGCTTTCAACTGAAGTTACCAGACACATGATATGTACTTGATTTTTAGTTGATTACCTAATATAATAGAAAAACTATCAATATTATATAAAGTGAGTTAGTTAAAGTTATAGGCATGTTTGATCCCATGTACCTGTCGCTTGACTTTGTGTTGCAAAAACATTTCTGAACTTTTCACCTAAAAGATGAATATTGGGAAATTGTCTTTGCATGGTCTACAACATTTTTACTTTCTCTGATGTATACAGAGTAGACTTGGGTGGTATTTTTTATGATATCGACTGTTGCATTTGCTACGTTCAGCAAACTCTTAAAATGCATACCTGAAATCAAGTTTCTTTCTTTCAAGTCTAGCTTAATTGCCATGTTAGCTCATCATGTAATACACTTAACTTCAGTCAAACTTGACAGAAACAAAAACTCAGCCCAAGGTGGCTCTCAAGATCTTCTGCGATGTCAAAATTGCGGTGAAAATCGTGTAATGTGAACTGGGCTTTACAGTCCTGTCACATTATCCCCACCACTCGCAGTCCCCATGTCTGTCAGTCCAGCTGTCTGTTCCACCAGGAGAGACTGACTTCTGATGGTGTGTGATGTGCACTATGTACAATACATCCTCAATACAGCATCTCCATATGAGTTTAATAGGAAGAGGAGTGTTTGTGTATTTGATGGTATTGAAAATCATATCATCAGGGTTTTTAAACACCCTGGTATACTGTAATACAGTGATACCTTCCACGCCTAATATAGAGTGTAATTTATGCTTGGAAGGATGAGTGAGTGGTGATGATACAGCCACAACCCACTCATGACTCTGGTTAGTGACACCTCTAAACCAGTAACAGTGTTGAACAACAACAAAAATCAACTGCAAATGCAATCTTGTGTTATAAGATAAATTTAACTTATTATTGAAGAACATCTTTTTTTTCAGTATCAATACTGATTTTTAATAAATTAAGTTTAGAACTGCATTATAAAGACTTCTGTAGTGTATTGATTCCATTACTATAGAATGGGGCAATTTTTATTTGAAGCACTACCAGGTCGCCCCAGTTTATTTCCCATTGATCCGTAGATTCAATTTTGGATTGTGACAAATAAATTCTTAGAAATGAGAAAATGAGAAGGTTTTTTTTTTTGTTTACACTTCCACGCTGACACAAGTCCTTACTCTCTCTTGTCTCATTCCTACACACTCATTAGAGCAGTAGATGTACTTATTTGCAGAATTTTGACTTAACAGGCAGCAGTATTGCCTAATGAAGTAAATAATTCATTTTTAAAACTTGTTTTTGCTGTCTTCCATACACATACCTCTATATGCTGAATGTTGCTGTCATTTTTAGACTTCAGTTTGTGCTATGGATAAAAAACAAGCTTTTAATTGGACTGTTCTCTACTGTCTTACACTGTATGTAACACATTTTCAGACCAGATGCACAACTCACTGTTTCACTGCTTAGTCGTTTGTTGTTACACTTCAGGCATACTTAGAACTTAAAAAGGAAATCCTCAGTCATATTTTTCAGTCAGTGCAGAGGCTCATTACTTAAGTACTACTTATGCACGTGCCTTTCGGGCATCAGTATGCCATACAAATTACCTCCTTGGACAAAGTCCATGTAAAATTGTAAAGTAGCGAGACTGTTAAATAGCTATAAACACTTGAAAGGTTGAAGTGCCTTTGTATGATTCATCCTTTGCTTCCATTGTGTCATGAGCTGAGCAGGAGGCCGTGAGAGGGTCAAAAGCAAGGGCTTTTACATTCATCAGCTAAATGTAAAAAGGAAAAAATACCTCTTCCTCGTATTTAAAGGTCAAAATACTTGTTAATGAAATGATACACTGATGTACAGTGTTCATTTTCAATGCTCTCTGATATGAGTTGCTTTATAATATAGAGGTGGTGAAGAATTACAGCATGTGTTCAGGCATAATAGCCAAAATGTACATTTTTATTAGTAAAGTTAACTGTTTTATTTTTATATATTGTACATGTTTTTTATTTTTCTATTAATATGAATTGTCCAAACAGCTGCATGAAGTGTGTAAGAGGTGGAGAAGCCTCAACAGGAGCTGATTGTGAGGATGTGATGTGTTGTATATGAATGTATGGAGGTGATCACTATTGGTTTCATGGACCCTCTGGATCACCCCCACCCATCCCTCCAAAGGCCAGCTGCTGGTGGTGGGGCCTCTTTGTGTTTGCCTTTTGTAATGAGATGCCATCTGGCTCTATTGGCTGCGCGGAGCCTGCTCTCCTCTCTCTGTGATACCCATCATGAATATGACAACACCTTCTCTGCATTTCCTCTCCTCATTGGACAGAAGCAGACACCCCCCGGTACATATTCTGATGCGCAGCAGCCTCCCATTGGCCCCGCGCTTCCCAACACCCCTCCCGTTTTCCAGGGAGTGGATCCATATTAATGAGGCAGGCTCGTCTGTGTTTCCTACATCTGCTTGTGGTATTGTGGAGCTTTAGAGTAGGAGGGAGGGCTGTAGGCCAGACAGCAGTAGCAGGAGTAGAAGGAGGAGGAGACTGCAGCCATGTCAGTTCGCTGTGAGCTGGACGGTGCGTGAAAAACCAGCCATGGCCATGTCGCTGAGCGCCGATGATGAGGACTACGACTCAGACTCTGAGCAGGTTAGCACACCGAACCCCTGCAGGCAGGCATAGTGAGGCCACCAGAGGAATGCTTGTGCCAGACAGAGCAGTGTGCAGCATCACAGGGCAGCGGGGAAAAGGAGCTACCTGGAGAGAAATGCATTGATTCAGTCTAACCTCTGTGCTTGGTCTTTGATTTTTGCCCTGTGCTTTTTTTTTTTTTTTTTTTAATACATTTGCTGTTGGGGTGTGTGTGTGTGTGTGTGTGTGTGCATGCTTGTGTGTTTTTGTCAGGTGAAACCAGCAGTAGGAGAAGGCTGTGTTTATATAGCTCAGAGCCTCAGGGCTGCTATTGGTTGTTTCACAGCAGAGGAGCAGAGGAATGGAAATTCATGTAGATGCAGAAGATTAATCTTTCATGGTTTGATTGTAAAAGCACCAGATACGCATGTTCGAATATATGTGAACCCAAAAAAGGTGATGTGTCAATGAGAAAGCAGTCATTACGAAAGGAATATTGTATATTATTCGCTGTAAATGGCTGTGAGATCTAATATGAGACTTGCTTACACAGCAAGAAATGTGTTTTGTTAATTTGAATATTTCCTCTACTTAACTCTGACCCACACTGCCTTACATTAATGCTATGGCTGCATTTGGATTTAAAAGTCTATTTTGCTTTTTTGACATAATCATCACACATTTTCGAGTTCTGTTTTGCTCCAGTCCCACAAATGTACCTGTTCTTGTTGTCACAGCTGTTTGCACATCACTGAACTATGCAATATATGTTAAAGTACATGCAAGTTGTCCACAGTTCAGCGTCACCAGTCTGTGCAACTTCACAGTTGATTTAATACCTGATTGTACAGTATGTTCCATATCTCCACAGCATGCTCTGCAAAGAGTTGTTCCACTGATTGACACCTGCTGTTGTTCAGCAGCACTCAGCTTCTAAGTGACAACATACTCCAGAGGTTTTATTAGTGTGCAACACTTGTTCCACTTCCGCTAAATCAGAGCCAAAGACTATACTGTGTATTAGAGCAGTCATGTTTTTGTGTGTTTTTTTTCCCTCATACAGCATCAGCTTTACAACATATGCCACCTCTAAAGCTTAACAGGAAGCTAATCCCTCCAAGAACCTGTGAACCCAGTTTTTTGCCAAGTTAATTGTTTCCCTGTTTATTCCTAGAGGGGAAGACATCATGGTATTTGGTCCCAATAATTTGAGCCGAAACGTCATAAAAATGGGACAGTGTTTATGTCTGGTTTTGACTTTTTGTGTGTGTCTGATTTGAATTTCGTCTGCTTTCGATAAAACAATATGTCCCGTTGTTTCCGCAATCTGTGCTCAGTGTGCGCCGTCTTCAATGTGTGTTTAAGGTGATGTTAAGTACATCCACAGTAATTGATTTCCACTGTTCTCCACAGTAGCTTAAGAGGCTCCGGGCCCGTGTCGACGAACATTAAAGTCTGCTTCTCATAATATTTCCCAGCTGAATGAGCTTTGAAGAGCCAAGAAATTACTCCATGGTTACTTGTACTGTCTTTGCACTGGGGACACATGTATGTGCTGTAAAGTGCTGTGTGCACTACAGCTACTAGTTCAGAATTAAAGGAATAAAAACACCCGGGCATGAGTCAGAGAGTAGTTACAAAAGCTGAGAGACTGTTTATTTCTTCAGCAGTGTTGTTGACAACCTCTCCTGTCATTTAATTCTGAGCGTCAGAGGGATATCTGCTTTAGAGATCACTCACTTAGCAGACAGAGAGGGGGGTTAGAGGGGATTTAGGGACAATATGGACAGCTTCTGAAGTGACTTCTCATTTGCCTCTTACATCTGCAGTTTAAGTAACAGGTGTAATCACACAGTACAGTGTGGCTACCTGTTATTCAGTGAGCAGATTGATCATGACTCTGACCTGTTGTCTCATGTTTGTAGGAACTGGCAAAATTACAGATCACGGTGCTCAACAACAGCGCCGTGTCTTTTTCTGGCATATTTGGTCCTTTTCCAGTGTTCTTCTGGAGCAGACCTCCTGTCTGTAATCCTCACCATTACCCCCAGAACAGTCCAGTGCAGACTGCACAAGCCCCCCCCCCCCCCAATATCTCACTCTAATCCTGTCTGGTAACCACATATCTGACTGCCTATGTCAGTCAATTTCATGGCTATTGTTAGAATAAATTATTGTAATATGCCTAAGATTGAGCCTGCTTTCTTTTTCTGTTAGAGTCTCATTACAGTTCTTATTGGTTACAAGTCTGTGTGTCATAGACTGTTCTGTTAGGGAATGGGACGTGGCTGTTGCTATGCTGACGCTAGGAAAATCTGCACTGCCGATGTAACTAAAGAAATCGGATCTTCATTTCCAAGAGCTGCAGTCTCTCTCGCTCTCCTTCTCCTTGTTTATTTCATCTCACACACACACTGCCACATATTTTCTCACGTGGCACGGTTGGCAGTATTTTGACATGTGGTTTTCATGTGAAGAATACATTGTTGTGGTTGGGCTCCGAGCCCAGGAAGGAGCAGAATATATAACGCTGGAACAATAATGATGGAGATCAAAGGCATCTCATCTCCATTACCCAGTTCTATTAAATAGAGCACATTTAATGTGTAGTGTTATAAATCAGTCTGTGCGCCCCCTAACACAGAATAATAGCTCCTAGTGATCCATGTGTGAAACGTAGCCATAAGTGCAGTTTCTCTTTGAAGTAGAAACATGCAAGCAAGTGAAGTGCTAAATTTGGAAGATGCCTCCAGGGACATTCTTGATGTGTTTGTTTTCTCCTGGATGCTGTGCTTTAACAGCCATGAAAATGGTGTGTTTATTCACAGCATGAGCAGATTTGTGCTTGTGGATATGTATTGTGTATGTATACATGTATAGATGCAGGTGCTGTTTCTTTTTTCACGTGCCTGTTTGGATCTTTTTACCCAGAGTTACAAAGAGCAAAGCAAGGATTAGGTAGCACCGCCTACATCTGCCATAACACTGACCCCTGTTGAATTTAACAGAATATTCTGAATATTTTCTTATTACATAACATGATTGTAAGTGCTTATTATTGAGCCATAGAACCGTTATTAAATGAAGTGCAGTGTAATTCAGAATATTAGATTGAGGAGCTCTTCAGAGCCTTCCTTTTATTTAAAGGGACAGTTCATAATCAAAAATATGTACGTCAAAAAGTATCCTGAGGGGCGTCCAGTGGATCAGTGGCCTGAGTTGAGGCTATAAAGAAAAGTCTCAGGTTTTCACCTGTAAAATCCTGGAACATAAAATATGAATAAATGATGTATATCTGGGGATCAAACCAACCTTCCACTCACAAGCCAGCCTCTCAAACCTCTCTAACTTTAAAGGAACAGTTCACCCACAAATTAAAAATACATATGTTTCATCTTGACTGTAGTGCTATTTATCAGTATAGATTTTTTTAGGTGAGAGTTGCTGAGTGTTGGAGATATCGGCCATAGAGATGTCTGCCTTCTCTCCAGTATAAGTATAAGCACTCTGCTTGTGGTGCTCAAAGCGCCAAAAAATACATTTGAAAAACTCAACAGCAATGTCTCTTTCAAGAATTCATGACCTTGTCTCTCAAGATAATCCACAGACCTTGTTGTGAGCAGTTTCATGTAGGAACTTTTTCCTTTCTACCAGATTACACTCGCCAACCGTAGCGCTGCACAGAAGAAAGTGTGCACCTTCTCATGGATAAGAGGCTCCTGCTCGTGACAGTGTGAGATGTAAACATTAATGATGTCCTCCTCAGCTGAGCTGTAACATTAACTAGCTCAGTGGTGCTAGGTGAGCTAACAGTAGAAGCACACTTAAGTGCAGTAATACAGTTGGCAGGTGTAGTTCAGTAGAAAGAAAATAGTTCCTTCATGAAGCAGCTCACAGCAAGGTCTGTGGATTATCTTGAATAACCAGGTCATGATATCTGTAAAGAGACATTGCTGTTGAGTTTTCAAATGTATTTCTTTGGTATTTTAAGCTCCACAAGCCCAGTGCCATCTAGTTCCATTATATTCAAGAGAAGGCAGACATGTCTATGGCTGATATCTGCAACACAAATGTATGTATTTTATATTTTTGGGTGAACTGTCCCTTTAAATCTGACATTTTTGTTTAAAAAAAAAATCACTCAAACGATTTAGTATCTAGTGAGATAATGACTCTAATGCATCTGCAGGCTGACA